>NC_045970.1:30448901-30538901 GCF_010909765.2 Amblyraja radiata | reverse complement strand
TCGCAGGCAAAGCAGACCACTTCCAAAAGACGTGGTCTGCATTTATGAGCTTACTAGAAGCATAAGGTGCAACAGTAATTTAAAAAATAAATGGTGCCAGGATCTGGTAACGGGGGATGAAAAATATGGTTGGTATATCCCTTTTTGCGGAGTTTTTTATAGTAGAGTTTCTCTTTCTTTCTTTCTTTCTTTTCTAGGGTCTATTTCTTAACTTTCTTCTCTAACTCTCTCTCTAATGGGCTCTCTTTTTCCAACACTTTCCTACACTTTCACGACTCTTTCTCACTTTCCTTACTTCTTTTATTTCTATCTTTCTTAAAGCTCAAAAAATGAAGGGGTACAACAAATGTAATAAGATATATGTGGTGTGTATTACTGTAAATGATTGTACTTCTAATAAAAATATTTTAAAAAAAGTAAAGTCGGGGGGGGGGGGGGTTGGGTTAACGTTACTTTATTGCAGGGAGGGGGGGAGGGCGGGATGGCGGGAGGCTGGGCCACGGGCAAAGGCATTGTGACGTCATACAGCTGGGCAGCGGTTATATATTTTTTTAAAGTCAAGTAGGTGAACAATTTTTGTAAAAATCTCGGGAAATAGTTAACCAAATTTACAGAGGAATGGATTTCTGAAATCATAAGGTAAATCTCTACTGAAATATGTAAAAATGTCCCCGTTTCAGCATCTGGTTTTCGAGGAGATGTTTCAAAGGTGAAATGACACACATATATACACACAGAGTTTTAATAAGTACTAGATCAAGGGGGACCCGTTGGGTCCCGTCCCCTCAACCCACACACACACACTAATCACCCCCCAGACACACAGGGGGGGGGAGAGAAGGGGAGGGGGGCGAGGGAGGGAAGGGGGGTGGGTGAGGAGAGGGGTGGAGGGGAGAGGAGAGAGTGGAGGGGGAGAGAGAGCAGGGGAGAGCGGACGGAGAGAGGGGGAGAGGAGGGAGGGAGAAGAGAGAGGAGTGGGGAGAGAGGAGGTGGGGCAGAGGGTAGGAGGGGGTGGGAGAGAGGAGGGGGGAGAGGGGGTTGAAGGAGGGGAGGGGGGTGGAGAGAGAGGAGGGGGTGAGGGGCAGTAGAGGGGATGGGAGGGGGAGAGAGAGAGTATAGGGGGGAGAGAGAGAGAGGAGGGGGGGAGGGAAGGAGGAGAGAGAGAGGAGAGGGGGTGAGAGATGGGGAGGGAGGAGAGGGGAAGGGGAGAGAAGAGGAGTTGGAGAGGGGAGGAAGAGAGGAGGGAGAGGAGGAGAAGGGGGAGAGGAGGAGTGGGGAGAAGGGGAGGGGGTAGGGGGAGTGGAGGGGGGTACAGAGGGGGGAGAGAGGAGGGGTAGTGGGGGAGCAGAGGGGAGGGGAGAGAGGGGGTAGTGGGGGGGAAGAGGGGAGGGGAGAGAGGGGGTAGTGGGGGGGAAGAGGGGAGGGGAGGGAGGTGGGGAGGAGAGGGAGGGAGGGGAGGGGAGGAGATGAGAAGAGGGGGGGAGGTGGAGGGGAGCCGGGCTAGTGAGTGGGCTGCGAAAAGTGGAGATATAGAACAGGCCCGACTCTCTGGAAACCTGGAGCGGTTAGCAGCTGGAGGGAGGGGGCGGGGAGAGGCGTAGCTTCACAAGCTGCGCCGGCTGCGAGGAGAAAGTTCTTCAGCACGTGAGTGCCGGTGACCTCGGGATATGCAGAACTTGCTCGTTCTTTCTGCGCCTTTTTTTTGATGCCTCATTTTGAAGGGAATACAGAGGATGGATCTCTGATGAGAGTCATCGAGAAATTATTGGAAGTATATTTTGAAACTATGGAAAAAATAAGATTTTAAAGAAATGAAGC
The DNA here is from genome assembly GCF_010909765.2 of Amblyraja radiata. Taxonomy (NCBI): domain Eukaryota; kingdom Metazoa; phylum Chordata; class Chondrichthyes; order Rajiformes; family Rajidae; genus Amblyraja; species Amblyraja radiata. Next base: position 30,537,083 of record NC_045970.1, on the reverse strand, counting down.
AATGTGGTAAACCAAGCATTGTGAATCAAACGGGTCTTATAAACAAAACAGTGGTTGAACACGCCCGCTTAGTATGGAGAACAGTTAGGTGCTTGTTGCCGTTGAGAGGAGCACCACGTCTGTTGACTCATGGGCTCGAGCTGAGGTTCTCGTCCGCAACTCTCAACTGTCATCTGCAACTGTCAACTGTCATCTCCCTGTCACGTGATTGTTTCAGTTCTGGTGATGAAGGTTCGATCAGTAAGTGACTTGACCACCAGGTGACGCCACATCACCCCCCCCCCCCCCCCCAGAACCGGTGGAATGAAAACGAGCAGGGGCCCGAGTTAGGCGTCCAGACGGCATGTACACATGGTCCGTGCTCGGAGGCACCACCAACAGAGGCGAGGGTGGGTGCGGGAGGCCAAGCGGCCGACCCCTACGACGGGGCTGTGCTACCTGCACCGGCTGATCAATGTCGACATGAGCAGGCTTAAGGTGGGCCAGCTGGCTCTTGTACCGACGTCTCGCCATGGACTTACTACTTCACACGTCCCGCATACTCTCAAGAACTGTCAGTGCGTTTTCCTTCGCAGGGACTCTCATCTGACCCCACAACAACGGCCTTACGAAGGTCCTTTCCAGGTGTTGCAACATAATAATAATAAATTTTATTTGTGGGCGCCTTTCAAAAGTCTCAAGGACACCTTACAGTATTTAACAAGAGTAAAAAACATATAATCGGAGTAAAATAAATAGTAAAGACATCACCAATAAACAAATTAAAGACAGAATTCGATCCAAAGACAAAAAATTCAAAAACACAATGTGAAGCGAGAGCAGCGGCAGCTAAACCGCGTCAGCGTACACTCTCCCTTCCGACAGCCATCTTGGACACAAACTAAAATAATCACTTACACACAAAAATCATCCCCCCACAATGGTTACCACTGTGGGGGGAGGCACAATGTCCAGTCCCCATCCCCAGTTCTCTCAAAGTCAGGCCTATTGAGGCCTCCGCTATTGCCTCTACGGAGGCCCGATGTTCCTTGCCGTTCTCGCCGGGTGCTGTTGCGTCGGGAGAGTCCTCTCAGCGGCTGGGCCACCTGGAACGGCCGCTTCCTTACCGGAGACCGCGGCTTCCGAAGCCGACAAGGCCGCGCCGGTTTGGAGCTCCCAGGCTCCCGATGTTGAAGTCGGCTCCGCTCCGCAGACCCGCAGCCCGGAGGTGTTGAACTCGGCGGTCACAGCTCACCGGAGCTCCAGCGCGTCGATCCAGCGCGGCGACCCAGGCAAGGCATCGCTCGCTCCGCGATAGCGCTCCAGCGCTGTGCCGCCACCGAAGCCGAGGTGCTGGGCGGTCCCCGCCAGTAAACAGCACTCCACGCCCGCTGGTAGGCCACGAGGACGGGTCGACGGGGCAGCCCGGAGAAAAAGCTGCCTCACCGACCAGGTAGGGACCTAGAAATATAGTTACCCCCTTCCCCCCACATTAAAATGTCTATTTCTCCCACAAACAAAACACAGGACTCACTAGAACTACAAAAAAAAAGTGAATTAAACGGACCGCTGCTGGTCAGCAGCCGTTCACCAAGATGGCTCCTCCGAACATGGCACCGCGACCTTTGTGCTGGACATGGGGGGGGCAGACGGGAGATTGTTTCGGTGCTTGTTGCCATTGAGAGGAGCACCACACATCTGTTGACTCGTGGGCTCGAGCTGAGCTTCTCAGCTCCAACTCTCAACTGTCATCTGCAACTGTCAACTGTCACCTCCCTGTCACGTGATCGTTCCAGTTCTGGTGACGAAGGTTCGATCAATAAGTGCCTTGACCACCAGCTGGCGACACAGCAACTTATTTGCACATGTATGCAAATTAAAAATATCTCTGACCTTCAGTGCTATCCATATTTTCACATTGTTGTGTATATTTTCAAGAATTGGGAATATCCTGATATGTGCACTGTAGTTAACTAATCGTTCCCTATGGATCCGTGAGCAATACTGCTGGCGATCCATTATCATAGGGAAATATTGAATTCAATACCCTTACAGTCTGTGTGGACTTGCTGATGTGTAGTAACAAAAGAGTATTCTTCCTTGATCTTGACATGCATTTGTCAGCAAATTGTTGCTCATCCTTTAATTATTGCCATCTTTCCCCACATTCCAAAGTGATGCTCCGTGTAACTTTGAATTCAATATGAATCATGGTGTGCAATTAAATTGAAGTAGAGAGTGGTGAATCTCTGGAACTCTCTGCCACAGAGGGTAGTTGAGGCCAGTTCATTGGCTATATTTAAGAGGGAGTTAGGTGTGGCCCTTGTGGCTAAAGGGATCAGGGGGTATGGAGAGAAGGCAGGTACGGGATACTGAGTTGGATGATCAGCCATGATCATAGTGAATGGCGGTGCAGGCTCGAAGGGCCGAATGGCCTACTCCTGCACCTATTTTCTATGTGTCTATGTTAAGTACCATTCTTTATTAATTTAAATGCTCATTTACCCCTAAATATTCTTAGTAATTTAATATTTATATTTAGTTAGAATTCAGTTATGTTTGTATGAAGAGTTGTACTGACATCCAATGGTGAAACACTTGATCTGCAGTCACTCCAGGGAGAAACAAGTAGGAACAAATGTATGAATGAAGGATGGTAGGTAACAGGACTTGGTGGTAGCTGAAAATAGGGGGAGGGAACACTCTGTTTCTCAGTTTAGTATGCGTCCATCTCTTGTGTAGACATGACTCAATAGTAAAGGAATGTGTGTAAATAGCTGTATGCATACCAGTATCAGAGTTGTCATAACAGAATTTCTCGAACTTTATAAGCAACGTGGCATTATGCAGTTAGAGGAGGCTCCATTTGTTGTTTAAGTGTACAATTGATGGATTTGTAGAAAGTAGTAACTGTATCTAGTTCTTATAATATTGGATACGTATCCATCTGCTATGCAGGAGTGGTCCCTCATACAATTGCTTATTTTTCATTGTTAAGCATTACACCTTTTCCAAGTGAAGTCAAGGAAGACTTAACCACGATGCTGGTATTATAAGTGGGGCTGAAAAATACAATACTCATCATATACTTATTAAAAGTCTGATCTTGTACATGTGTATATGTGTGTGTATATGTGGTTGTCTTTACATCTTCGAAAAAACACTACGTGGTAACGATTACATTTTTACATATTCCGATTGACATTTTTCCCCTCGAGGCCGAGAACACCTTCACAGAACATTTTATGCTTTATTTCTTGACTTATTCTCAACTCATTACTGATTAAAAGTCTAAAAAGGTTAAAAGACCTTCACTGAACATTTTATGCTTTATTTCTTGACTTATTACTGATTAAAGTTTAAAAAATCAAAAGACTTTGAATTTAAAACAACCAGCTTCAACTGATGACATCACAATGGTTCGGCTAGCAGTGATCAACTTCACTGAAGATTTCATACTATATTTCGCAAGTTATTCATTATTAAACACTGAACTTTTCACCTCACAGGAGGGGGAGGGCGAATTGCTATTGCAAAACACTGGGGGAGTGAAATTGGAATTTTTTTTAAAGCCCAATGCTGAGGGAGGCAGAGGTGTGCTGGAATCTTACGTTTCGGAAATGGCTTGAGTTGGAGGACCAGGATTCCCTTTGGGGGCTACGGGTAGGGAACGGGTGCGTTGGGGGAGCAGACCCATCTTGTACGTGTGTATGTGTGTGTGTATATGTGGTTGTCTTTACATCTTTGCAAAAAACACTACGCGGTAACGATTAAATTTTTACATATTCTGATTGACATTTTTCTCTTCTAGGTAGAGATCACACTTTCACTGCACTTGGTCTAGTACATTAATAAAATTATTTAGTGCTCAGTATTTTGTCTTTTTCCTTCCTAGGTACAAACCATTCTTTCCATACCAAGTTCTTCCTGCCACAGCCGATGCAGTGAATTGTGACCTCTATTTACAACACGCGAACATGACTGAGGGACGCCTAAAAGTCACTTTGGTAGAATGCAGCAGGTACGTAGGAAAGAATTACCTTCCTTAGATTGGAGATTATTTTATTAATCAGTACCTTCTCCAGTGAGAGACATTATAAATATGATCACAATTTTAAAAATATAAATTCTCCTATGGTTTTATTGTTATCATATTTTCCTGTTCAGGGTCCTACTTAGACTACTAACTACTATAGCTTTAGGACAACTTTTGTCATTCTCTAATTTTTGCCAACTCAGATGTTTGTATTGCAACCTTATATGGAAACTGCTCACTAGGCGGACCTGCATTGAAGTCCCAAAACAGGAAAAAGCACTTAATTCAGCCAAAAGGTTTGTGCAGCACTGAAGGAGTGTGATAATATATAATGTCCCCTCTGGATAATGTAAAATATCATGATGTAGGAGCTGAAGAAGGGCACAGTGTTTTCCTGGTATTCTAGCCAAAATGTTCTTTCATCCAGCATCATGACAAAAGTTATAAAAAAATATGAGAAATAGTAGCAAGAGTAGATCATGAGCCTTTTCACTCTTTAACAAGGTCTTTGGGCACAGCTCTGCCTTCCTGTCGCCAATTACTCTAACCATAACTTGGCTATAATCTAAAAAACCCGAGGTTGCCTGATGTTGATAACAGTATGTGTACACGATTTGGGCTCAAAACTCAGAATAAGTTTAATGCTTTTCCATTCATAGGCCACTGGGGTGGAGAATTCCAAAGATCCACAATCCACTGAGAGAATTCCTTTTCTCAGTCTTAAATTACTGATCTCTTATTTTGGGAATATTCCTCCAAGTTCTAGACACAGCCAGGAAGGAAACATCTTCATGGGGCTTTGCCAAACCCTTTGGGTATCGCAGTTTTGATATTTTGATGCATAATATTGTCTTTCGGCAAATTGTACTGGAGAAATCCATTGTTCCACCAATCCTGCATACCCCTGATGTGATTGCTAATTCCTACAAATCCATCCAATTTTAAATTTAAACAATCAATGGACCTTGCACTGCCGGACAACTCTGACATGATCGGGAGTGTGATTATAACCACTTCTCAGTTGAATGAACCCAGTATGGAACTTTAACCCTCCCGTCCTCACAATTCATCCTTGTGAGCATCACGTGATTTCATGTATGCCTTACATGATGTCAACAGTAGGAAACCACTTGAAATATGATCTCCATTTTGACCGTAAAAATTGGCCACAGTGTGCCTACTTGTGCATGATGCCCAAAGTTGGCACCATATTTTCAGTTGTCTCAAGCCAAAGTACTGATTTGAGTTTGTGAAAAGGTACTTGACATGAATCGAAGGGACTTGTGTACCATCAGTCTGCTGTTTTTGAAATGGGTTCTTGGGGTTAAAGTTTACTGTCTAACTCACTTCATCACCCATTGCTTTTTCCACATAATTTATCTCTTATTTATTCCTTCTTCAGTTCCTTTGCCAGAGATTTAGATCCCAGCATGCTGGTGATGAACATCTGGAATATTTCCCATTATTTATTGACACCAATAAAATCTCTGAACCTCAGATGTTTGTTCAGGAATCACATTTGTCAATTTCAATACATCGCAGTCTAAATTTATGATGTGGCTATTAAATTATTCCAGTCACGCAGTTCCAAAAAATTGAAAAAGAAATTATTATTCAAAGCACTTGTTTACAGCTAACATTCCTTTCGTTTTTAGTCAGATTCTTTAACCTTGCCTGCGCAGCCTTAAAGCGCATAGAATGTGCATACAAGAACAGATGGAAATAGGAGCAGGAATAGGCCCGATATTCAGTGTGGTCACATCTGATCTATACTGGCTTTGTCTATATATCTATTTGCACTTAAATTTATCTATTGATGTGGCATGTAATCATCCTTGGAGACAGAATACCAAGGATCCACCCCCATTTGAGAGAAGAGATTTCTGTGTTACCCAGTTTTAAATAAACTTCTATTTAACTCCTATATGGCTCTTATTTTGTACCTTTGTCCCTTTGTTCTTGACTCTCCCACCAGTGACATCATCTCGACATCTACCTGGTAAAATCTACTTAGGATCTTGTATGTTAAAATCACCCCTCATTCTTCTTAAATCCAAGGAATAGAGAACTAAACTGTCTAGTCTCTTGGATAATTAAACCTTGTGAATCTCCTTTGGACTGCCTCCGATACTACTATTTCCATTTTTGGGTAAGGGGACAAAAATTGAGCATAAAACTCCAGATGCGTCTTCACCAACACCCTGTACAACTGTAACAAAACTTATCTATTCTTAAACTCCAACCTCTTCACCGTGCAAATTTTAATCTACAATTTCTCTTATCTACACTTTATCTGTAGCTGTAACATTATATTCTGCACTCTGCCTGTCTTATCTTTTGCATCAACTGATGTACTCACGAATGGTATGATCTGCCTCGATAACACGTAAAACAAAGTTCTACACTTTATATACATGTGACAAGAATGAATCAATACTAATAAAGGCCAATATGCCATTTATGCTTAATTACACGTTGGATCTGCCGCTACTTTTTCATGATTGACCTGACACTTCCCTATTTGCTGGGTTTTCGCCCAATCATTCTTTCTATCCATATCCTGTTGCAAAATCACAATGTCCTCATTACAACTTGCTCTTCCACCAACAGCAAACTTCTAAATCTTACTTTTTTTCCCCCCAATCTCGTGACTGGTAGTGTAAATGTGTTGCTGTCCCACTGCGGTGACCTAATTGGCGAGTTTAGAAATGTTTAGGAGAGTTTGAAAAAGTGTCATGTTGAAGACCTCCTTCGACTATGTAGAAGACCTCCTTCGACCTCCTTCGATTATGTTGAAGACCAGCTTCGACTAGCTTCGGGAAAATTGGACACCGAATAGTGGAGAGTGAAGACGACCTCCTTCAATCTCCTTCGACTATGTGGAAGACTATCTACGACTACCTTCCACTACCTTTGATTACCTTTGACTACCCTTGATTACCTACGAATAACATGCCGATCTACTACGACCTACTTCGACTAAACCGAGATTTTTTTCCATGGCAACCTTTTTTTACTCTCGGGCATTTTTCAGCATGTTGAAAAATACACCGCGACCTAGCTGAGGCCTCAAATACGCGGGGACTACTCTTGAGCATGAAGGAGAGTTACAAAGACCTCCTAGGACCTTGTGTCGATCATGCTGCGAGTATGAATCGAGGGCAAACTCTTCTAAACTCACCAATTAGGTCGCCGCAGTGTGACAGCCCCTTTATGCTTCTTAGCAAGTGTTAACATTTTCACATCAATCCCTTACACCCATATTGTCTCCACCTTCCTTGCATGTTCGCCACATATAATTTCCTCGTGACCTTCTGCTCCATTTTCCATCTATCATACTTTTTCACCTACCTCTTTCTCCCCTTCCAACTTTTCTTTTTCTTCCTGTCACTTAACTATCGCTGAATAAATTGCACCTCTGATTTCATCATTTGTCGTATTTCCATTTCTTTCTCTCGCTCTCATCCTTTTCTCGTTCTCTGGCTCGCCCTTCTCTGCAACCTATTGCTTTTGGCTCCTGCCCCTTGAGGATCTTATCCCCTCTCCTGTCCATTTTCTTAATCTTTGACTTTGAACTCCTCTATCACTTTCTTCTTTGATCTGGAACTGTTTTGGATTAAGCAGGTATGACGGACCACATTTATGGGTCTGGATGCCAGATGTAGATCGACTTGCTATTTTTGTGAACAACGGATAATTCAAGAGTCGAGAGTGTTTAATTACAGTATGGACTGGGACCGGAATAATGAAATTGTTACTAGCTGCCACCTTACAGGCACACTAAACACAACAACCTAACAAATAAATATACAATAAATTAGCAGTTATACTCGGTAAGCCGGACAATATTATTGCAAACCAAAGTACCTATTGCAACCTTAGTGGTACAAATTCCATAGTAATTTGGTACTGAGGCAGGGTTCATGTTAGGATTGTGAAAGGTTGTTCAGGAGCCTGATAATTGATGGGAAGAAACTGTTCCTGATGCCGGTAGAAGCTATTTTTTAACTGGATAATTTGGTCAAGAAAGTACGTTTTTATAAAGTTTTGTCAAATTGTTTATTTCTTGTTCTTTTACATCATTTTTGAAATTTGACCAGGAACCTACAACCAAAACTTGGAATGGCTATTCCATAACTGGTTTGGAATAGGGGTCGGACCATAATCTGGCACCACCACTGCAATGGGCACACAGATCATTAGGATTGTGGCACATCCAGTTCTGGGTTAAGTTTCAGCACTAATTAAGAAATAATACCCCACAATAGTTTTATTTTGGGTTACTATAACATCTCATCATAGCAAGAGACTAGATGGTTGGAATGGACTCGGAACCATTTTTGTACCATATGACACCATGACTCAAGCATTCCCTGAATTTGCTTTTTATATCACCTGACCCTAATTGTGAGTCTATTCTTAAAAAAAAAAGAGTTGCATTTGTTAGCCATTGGTACACCTTGTGAAACCAGAGGAGATTGCAAAACAACTTATAACCATCTTTAATTTTTGTATATAGTAATTGTCTACAAACTGCCTAATCGAGGCAATCTCTAAACTAGGTCATAGTTCCTCTATAGCAGGGGCCAGCAACCTACGGCCCCTGGGCCAAATGCGGCCCGTAACCTGAAATCATCTGGCTCGCAGGCGTATTTTTCCCCCCATATTTATCCGGCCCGTAGACTTCTGTCATCTTCGGGCCTGAGGCCGCGGCATCCAGGCGTGGTGACGCAAGGACGCCTGCACTGACGGCCGCAATGGCGGAGCTGCTGAGCAGCGCCGAGCTGCCGAGTAGCAGCATGTGGGAAACTGTGTGCCACTGTTAAGTGGCCTTTTCACGGGGCGACTTGACGCAAGAGTGAACCAGAGTTTAACATCGTGGGAACCTCGTGCGATAACAGTACGGCATTCGTGGACCACCGTGGATCACCGTGGCGCTAACGGCAGGTAGTCGTGTAACTTGGTGACTCGGGAGAAAATTCAAGAAAGTTTGAATTTCTCCAAGAGTGACTTGTACACTTGTGGTTGAGCATTGCAACATTGTATGAACAAGTGGCCAGTGCGATATCCGTAATAACTCTTGCGGGTACCGTGGGAACTCCTGCGAACGGCGAGTAACTGAGCAGTTTGATTGTCAGTGCTTGTTTTACCTCATTGTTAAATAAATATATTTTTTACTATCAGATTGATGTCTGCGATTCTTCATTAACACATCACTACAAGATGATTGTCTCTAATGTTATTATCCCTCTCATGCTGAAACACAAAATAGTTGAAGGGAGGTGAAATAATCACATTTTCATTATTTTTCATTTTTGAGTGTTCAGGTACCTCACTTGCTGAACTATTTTACTCCAGCAGTTTGTGTCTCTTTTTGTCTAAAGCAGTTTCTAAGTCTGTAGGAACTCCGCGGGCCAGGCAGCATCTACGGAGGGAAATGGACAGGCGACCCTTTCTTCAGGCTGCCTTATCTCTCTCCCCCCCCCCCCCCCCCCCTCCCCCCTACTCCCACCCACACACACAAATGCTGGAGAAACTCAGTGGGTGCAGCAGCATCTAGGGAACGAAGGAAATAGGCAACGTTTCGGCCCGAAACGTTGCCTACTTCCTTCGCTCCATAGATGCTGCTGCACCCGCTGAGTTTCTCCAGCATTATTGTGTACCTTCGATTTTCCAGCATCTGCAGTTCCTTCTTAAACACAAATGCACCGAGTTCCTACAGCATTTCGTGTTTTGCTCAGTATTAAAGCATCCGCTGTCTCCCGCGTCTCCAATAAAACAAAACTACTGTCAAAAGGGTGAAGAATAGGGGCAGAGATAGATACATTCCTGATTAGTGCGGCTGTCAGGAGGTTATGGGGAGAAGGCAAGAGAATGTGGTTGAGAGGGAGAGATAGATCAGCCGCGATTGAATGGCGGAGTGGACTTAATGGACCGAATGGCCTAATTTTGCTCTTATAACTAACAAAGATAGTAATTGTTAGGGAAATGTAGTTATTAAAGACGAGGGGGAGCAGAAATGGGCAGTCTGGGATGGCTCGCGAGATACTTGCATAGAGGCACAAACGTTAAAGAAAGGGCAGATAAACAGAGGGGGGGGGGGGGGACTTCCCTCAGTGCCCATCTGTTACCATTAATTGGACAGTTCGGTCTGTGAAACGCAACACGCCAGCCCCGACATCCAGCCCGGTGGTCAGTCCTTTGAAGATAGACACCAGTTGCTTGGAGCAACTCAGCCGGACAGGCAGCAACTCTGGAGAGAAGGAACGGGTGGCGTTTCGGGTCGAGAGCCTTCTTCAGACTGAGGTCAATCCCCTGCATGGATAACAGGAGTCCCAGCCAACACGACAATCGCCTGCTGCACAGTCTCGGAGCTTCCACTGCGAAAACGGTGCCTACATTTGAGCACTTATGTAACTGAACCATCCTAACACCAACCACAGAGCATTCCTGAACTACTACCTACCTCATTCGAGACCCTCGGACTATCTTAGATCGTATACTCACTGGCTTTATCGAGTTACAATGTGGAAACCGGCCCTTCGGCTCAACTTGCCCATACCGGCCAAAATGTCCCATCGAAACTAGTCCCATCTGCCTGCGTCTGGTCCATATCCCTCCCAACCTGTCTTATCCATGTACCTGTCTAAATGTTTCTTAAATGTAGGGATGGACCCAGCCTCAACTACCTCCTCTGGCAGCTTGTTCCATACACCCACCACCCTTTGTGCGAAAATGTTACCCCTCACTCAGATTCCTATTAGATCTTCCCCCCTCACCTTGAACCTATGCCCTCTGGTCCTCGAATCCCCTCTGTGGGCAAAGGACATATATTACCCTGGACTCTGTCTATTTCCCTGCCTGTTCGTCTCATGGTTTTGTACACCTCTCAGCCTCTGTCCCCAGTGTGGAGTTAAGGGCTTGTTTATGGGCGCCCTGGGCTGAGAACTCTGGAGGATGGGTTTTAGACTTTATCGGGAATCGAGATAGACCCCGTAATGCAGCAGCAAAGAATCGCAGACGCTAATCTGCATTGGAAAGACACAATATGCGGGAGTAACTCAGCGCTGAAGAAGAGTCCCGACCCGAAACATCATCTATCCATGTTGTCTAGCGATGCTGCCTGACCCGCTGAGTTGCTCCAGCGCTTTGTGTCTTTCCACTAGACCTGTAATAAGTCTCGGCTGGGTGTTTACTGGGATCTCTGGTGTTTAATAGACGTCCTGATGTTGTTTTTGATCGGGTTTACTACTGACAGTATTTAATCAGATCCATATTAAATCATTTCCCTTTCACCTTAAACCTATGTAATCTGGTCCTCGATTCGCCTACTCTGGGCAAGAGACTGTGCATCTACCCGATCGATTCCTCGCATGATTTTAAACATTATCTTGCACACAGCGTTGTTCCCTTCACCATGTATACACCATTTATGGCTCGATTGTTACTATTTATTGTCTGTCTACTGACTGGTTAAACGTTTGAAAGTTTCACCTCTCAGTAGATAATAAAATAAGACAACCATCACGGTCAATGTGAGACAAAGTCTTTATTCCTATTTGACAAAATAAAAAGACGACTTCTTGCACATATTGAGAGAAGGTGCATCACACCAAACAACATTTGTCTAAATAAAACCAGATTATTCTTCAGCTCATTAAAGAGCTCGGGTGAAATTCTGACAAAGTTTGTGAATGCACTTTTATCCTCTTCGCACAGCACATTAAGCAGCTGATCATATTGTCCAAATTGAGGTCTCCGTTGAAAGATGGGCTTCACCCAGTGAGACTTCCTCTTAATTCTCTTTTTAATTAATCTCACCCTTCTGCCTTCACGCAAGCGTTCTCGATGCACATAGTGGGCTGCTGCATACAGCATAGTGGGCTGCTGCATACAGCGCGTCAATGAAAATAACCACCATCCTGTACTCGAAAATACTTAGTACAGGTGCACAACCTTTTATCCGAAGATCCAAATAACGAAAACCTCCGAATAGCGGCCATTTTTTCGGTCCTTGAAGAAAGGTCCTTGAAAACGTTCACCGAGGGCGGCCCGCAGAGGTGACAGCGGAACCTCCGGTCGGTCCTCGAAGAAAGGGGAACTAAATCCCCATTCATAAAAGAGAAGGTGAGGGTATATTGCGCGGGAGGGTTAATAATTGACAATATGCTGCTGTCTGCCCGCTGAGTTAAAAAGTTCCCACGGTAGACTCACGATACACTGTGTTTCGTGAGTCTTGCGTGGGAACTTTTTAACTCAGCGGGGCAGGCAGCAGCAGATTGTCGCTCCCTTCAGTTTCACCCCACCTACACCCCTCTGCTTCCCGGCCATGTGTGTGACCCCTTCCCTCCCCTCTCCAGCTCCCCGCCCATTGCACCGGCGCGGGGGCTTTGCACTGTCACCGGAGACGTCAGGACCAACGGAACACCGACCCCAGGCCCACCGCAACAACAGAGATCCCAGAGACCCACAGCCAGCAGCAGCCCAGCCCCGTTCCAACTCCAGAGGAAAACTGCAAACTGGCCGGAGACGTCAGGACCACCAGAAGCCGTTCCCCGAGCTGCGCCCCCTCATCGGGACACCGACCCCCAGGCCCACTGCAAGCACGGAGATCCCAGAGACCCACAGCCAACAGCAGCCTAGCCCCGCTCCAACTACAGAGGAACCTGGGTTGCGGATGACGGGGCGCAGCTCGGGGCGTCGTAGGGGCCATCGGGGAGCGGGTTCCTGTTGGTCTTGACGTCTCCGGCCACCTGCCATCCTCCGGGAACCGTACCGCCCTTGCAGGAGAGTGGGGTTGTTTGCAGTTGCAGAGGGAGGGGGCAAGGGCGGTACAGTTTCCAGTCTCAGCTCCAGTCCAGGGGGGTGGCCGGAGACGTCAGGAGCAACGGGACACCGACCCCCAGGCCCACTGCAAGCACGGAGATCCCAGAGACGCACAGCCAGCAGCAACTCCAGCCTAGCCCCGCTCCAACTCCAGAGGAACACGTAGGGGCAGAAGCTGATGGTGTGCAAGGTACGTCTTGTTCTTGGGGTGGCGGATGAGGGGGCGCAGCTCGGGCTGTGGGCAAACTGCCACTTGTCGCCGTAGCGGCCCATTAGGGAGCGGATTCCTCTGGAGTTGGAGGGGGAGGGAGGTATTGTGCTGTTTGATCGCCCCCTGCTATCCCAGGGACAGGGAGACACAGCGGCTTTTTAGACTGGTGGGCAATCACTTCCAAAGTTCTGCCCACACAGTCAGTACACCTCTCCTACACTGCATTTCATACAAACATTTATTCTGCAAGAAAAGACGTTGAAGACTCAAACTCGCGACCGAGTTTACTGCCGGGATCAAGGCGCAAACTCGCGACCTTGCGGATATGAGCCGAGCACTCTACCACTGAGCCAGCCATTAAAATCTACGCTAAAAAAAATCCATTCCGAAGACCGACAAATTCTGAATTACGAAAAGTGTCTGGTCCCAAGGCTTTCGGATAAAAGGTTGTGCACCTGTATAGGCATGTCTCCAAATGAGCCAATTCAACCAAGGGAGGAATATAGTGTGTGAAATAAACCAATATAGTGTGTGAAAACTAAGTAACATCATTTGTGCCACGTGATTAACAACACTACAGTTCACGATGTTCATTCAAGATTAACGGGAAAGATCGGGAGACGGACAAGTCACTCGCACAAATAACAGAAATGCCGAGTACCGTGGGAACTCTTTATCTACCCCCCGTTATATCGTGCGAAACTCGTGCTGAACCACGACCACTTCACTCTGGTGACATCTTGCGTCAACTCGCCCCTTGAAAAAGCCCCATTAGCATGAAAATGTCAAGCCAGCCATTCAGCTCACTTTTGACCTGCAAACAGAACTGCACCATATTGCTAGATTGCTTAACTCCACGAGGGGCACTTTGTCTCAGAATGCAAATAATTCGTCATTTTAAACTGCTGAGCTGCCGAGCAGCGCCGAGCTCTCGCTGTACCGCATCCTGCGCAAAGCCGCCAGCACGGCCGCGCACCTGTGTCTGCGCTTTACTGTCAGGATCGGGGTTGGCAATAGGCCGGGGACGAGTGAGTGTGAGTATTTGAGCCACCGTCTTCAGGACAGAGCCAAGGCAATGGTCCATAGGTACACCATGTTTGTGAGCGCCCGTAACTCGGGGCCAGTGCTCAGGGTGGCGTCCTCGAAGGGGCGGGATCTATGTGAACATGTGATTTGATGCCTGCCTTCCGGGACAGGATGGGGGTGCGATCCTGTGTACCCGTGATAGATGTGGCCCGCCATCCACTCACAGACATGCATCCGGCCCCTATGCAGAACAAGGTTGCCGACCCCTGCTTTATAGTAAGGTCCTTTTTATAAAATATTTTCTTTATAAGTTACTATCCACTTTATATGACAAGTCTGATCTGATCTGATTGATCAAAACTGCACATCTGCATCAAAACTAAGTTTGCTTCTGCACCACACAAATCAAATTTTAACTGGGCATAATTTTGGTGGTCTTCCATACACTGTTTTAAATTATTCCTCAGTAAGCACTCTGTGCTGTATGTACCTGCAGTTACTACATTTCATTCTTTTCTACTCTCATTATGTTATTTACTGTCATAGCGTCAGTCATACATCAAGTAAATAGGCTCTTTGGCCCAACTTGCCCGCACTGACCAACATGTTCCATCTACACTAGTTCCACTTGCCTGCACTTGGCTCATATCCCTCTGAACCATGGACCTCCAAAATTTTCAGCATGAGGGCCACATTATATACTTGCCACATTTTTGCGGGCCATAGGAAAAATAAAGACAATACATGCAGGAGTAGGCCATTCGGCCCTTCGAACCAGCACCGCCATTCACTGTGATCATGGCTGATCATCCACAATCAGTACCCCATTCCTGCCTTCTTCCCATATCCCCTGACTCCGCTATCTTTAAGAGCTCTATCTTAAGAGAATTCCACAGATTCACAACCTTCTGTGTGAAAAGGTTTTTCCTCATCTCTGTTCTAAATGGCTTAGTCATTATTCTTAAACTGTGGCCCCTGGTTCTGGACTCCACAACATTGGGAACCTGTTTCCCGCCTCTAGTGTGTCCAAACCCTTAATAATCTTATATGTTTCAATAAGATCCCCTCTCATCCGTCTAAATTTCAGAGTATACAAGCCCAGCCGCTCCATTCTATCCATATATGACAGTCCCGTCATCCCAGGAATTAACCTCGCGAACCTACGCTGCACTCCCTCAATAGCAAGAATTCCTCAAATTTGGGGACCAAAACTGCACACAATGTTCCAGATGTGGTCTCACTTGGGCCCTGTACAACTGCAGAAAGAAAGAAATGTCAGTTTTGCTTTTTGGACTCGATCTTGGAGGGAATATTTCAGTTCTGATACGCAAACAGGGGTAGTGGATAGACAAGGTAGCCGATGGCGTCCGCGGGCTTGGAATGGACTTTGGTCACTCGCGTTTTCTCTGAATTGGAGATAGAGACGGCAAGAAAGCGAAGGGAAGAGTCGGGGCTCGAGCAGAGGAAAGTGGGAGCTGGTTGGAAACAGGCAGTGAGGGAGATGAAGCGTTAAAGCGGTGAACGAGAGCAGGAAGCAGCACCGATACAGCCATGATGTACCTGAGAGAGAGGTGAGGGAAGGGTCCAACGACGACTGAAACAAGGAATGATCTACGTATTCTACAGGGAGAGAGACAGAGCCTGAGCCGGTTCACTGGCTCCCACCTTGAACCGGGAATTTGATTTCAACCCATTCTTCTAAAGATCCATTCCGAAGAAAACAAATCAATACAATACAATACAATACAATTTATTTGTTGTCATTTGAACCTCATTGAGGTTCAAACGAAATTTGGTTTCTGCAGTCATACACACAAGAAAAAGAACCAAGACACAACACAATTTACACAAACATCCATCACAGTGAATCTCCTCCTCACTGTGATGGAAGGCAAAGTCTTATCTCTGCCCTGCACTCCTCATTCTCCTCCCGATGTCAGAGTCAAAGCCCCCGGCCGGCGATGGTAAGTAAGTCCCGCGGCCATTAAAGCCGCGCCGGGTGATGCAAGGCCGCGCTCCGGGTCTTGGTGTTGGAGCCCCCCGGCGGGCGCTAACAAGTCCCGCGGCCATTTAAAGCTGTGCCGGGCGATGATGTAAGGCCCCGCTCCAGGTAATTTTCAACCCCGCAACTCAGGCGGGAGAAGTCGCCTTTGCGGAAGCCCCGAAAAGCGGTCTCCCAGCAGGGACCCGCGGGCTCCCGGTGTCACCGTCCACCAGACCTGCGGTTGGAGCCTCCGAATCCCTGGGGTCGGGTCGCAGCAGCGCGCCACCACAGCTCCTCCCGCTCCGAACTCGGCCAGCTCCACGATGGTGGGTAAGTCCGCAGACTCCGCGACTGGAGCCCCAGGTCGTTCCGGTTGGAGGCCGCTCCACGGTGCTAGGCCCCAACGACAAAGGAGACCCGACAGGGAAAAGGTCGGGTTCTCCGTGCAGGGGAAAGATTTTAAAAGTTTCCCCCACCCCCCGCCCCCCACACACATACACAGTTTAAAAAAAAAGCACTTTAAACTACATTCAAACATTCAAACGCGACAAAAAAAAAAAAAGACAACAGACGGACTGCAGAGTTGTGTGGAGAGCAAATGCTGCAAACACGTTACAAATTCTCTGAGTCGCCGGACTTTAGGACCCGGAGGAGCGCGGAGCTCAGAGCTTGCTGCGGGCCGGATAAAATCTTGTGGCAGGCAGGATGTGACCCTGCTCAAAACCTATCCTATCCATGTACCTGTCTAACCGTTGCAATAGTACCTGCAACTGCTTTGACTTAGCATGTGGGCTAGTTATAGGCCTAAACCTGGATCTCATTTCTTTGATGTTTTTGCACTGTTGGTGGAATATTTGTTCAGTACCTACAGCACAGTTGTAGTGTTAAAATGGGTTTAGCCAGGAGTTACAGCATAACCTTGTACCAGAACCAAGCAGAAAGATACTTGGGAGTGTGTATCCCACAGATTACAAAACTGTTTTGTAATCTATTATTCTTATCGTGTTTGCATGATATAAGTTTAACACCAATATAAATGTACTCTGGACAATCCATGCACTAAAGGGCTAAATTTGCTTCAATTACTAATTGAAATAAAGTTGAATGACGTTCGGATCAGGTTACACTTGAGTATTGTGTCTTTCAAGCATGCCCCTATTGGTAAGGAGCAAATAAAATGAAATATCCTAAAGTGAACTAAACATGTGTTGGAACATTCCTTGGAATTACTTCCAATAGAGTCCTAGAGTGAAATAGTGTGGAAACAGGCCCTTTGGCCCTACTTGCCCAAATAGGCCAACAATGTCCCAACTACACGTCCCACTTTCCTGCGCTTGGTCCATATCCCTCAAACCTATCCTATCTATGTACCTGTCTAACTTTCTTAAATTACGAGATAGTCCCAGCCTCAACTACCTCCTCTGGCAGCTTGTTCCATACACCCACCACCCTTTGTGTGAAAAATGTACCCCTCAGATTCCTATTAAATCTTTTCCCCATCACCTTGAACCTATGTCTTCTGGTCCTCGATTCCCCTACTCTGTGCATCTACCTGAGCTATTCCTCTCATGATTTTGTACACCTCTATAAGATCACCCCTCATCCTCCTGCGCTCCATGGAATAGAGACCCAGCCTGCTCAACCTCTCCCTATAGCTCACACCCTCTAGTCCTGGCAACATCCTCGTTAATCTTTTCTGAATCCTTTCAAGCTTGACAATATATTTCCTATAACATGGTGCCTAGAACTGAACACAATATTCTAGATGCAGTCTCATCAACGTCTTATACAATTGCAACATGACCTCCCACCTTGTATACTCAATACCCTAACTGACGAAGGCCAAAGTGCCAAAAGCCTTTTTGACCACCTAATCTACCTGCTACTTGACCTTCAAGGAACCATGCACCTGTACTCAGTCCCGGGCAGAGATGCGTATTTTCTCTGTGTCGCATCTTCGCCCCCACCCCCCCTCCTCCTCGCACCCTACCAACTAGATTGGCAAGGCCTTTCCTACCGGTGACGGCCCAGAGCTTCAGCGGCCTTGTCTGGGGGTCGCCGGTGTTGGAGCTCCGGAGTGTTGTGCCTGCTGACGTTAACACTGTGGAGCTATGGTTTGGGGAGCTTCTAGTCGCGGAGGCAACGCTGCCTTTAACATCGTGGACGCCTGGGATCTTTTGACGGGGGTCGCCAGTGTTGGAGCTCCACCCAGCTCGGCCTGTGAACTTCGGAAGCCGCAGTCTCCGGTAGGAAACGGCCGATTCGGAAACTCCAAGCCATGAGTGTGTTCCGATCCGTTCCGACGCCGGAATTTCGATCATCCCGGCGAGAAGGCCTGTACATCGGGCCGTCCATAGCAGTGACTGCGGAGGGTTCAAAGGCCTCGACCACGGGTGAACAAAGAGGAAGATGCCTGAACTTTATTGCCTTCTATCATAGTAGGAAACGTTGATGTTAATGTTAAACTCTATCGTGTATTGTGTTATTTTTATTTGTATGTGTGTATGGTAACTCAAATATCACTGTACCAATTGGTGCATGAGACAATAAATATGAAATGAAATGAAATGAAATACTCCTATATCCCTCTGCTCTATAACACTAACCAGAGGCCTACCATTTACTGTGTAGGTCCTGCCCTTGTTTGATGTCCAAAATATAGATAAATGTGAGGTTATCCACTTTGGTGGCAAAAACAAGGGGGCAGATTATTATCTCAATGGGGTTAGGTTAGGTAAGGGGGAAGTACAGCGAGACCTGGGTGTCCTTGTACACCGGTCACTGAAAGTTGGTGTGCAGGTACAGCAGGCAGTGAAGAAAGCTAATGGAATGTTGGCCTTCATAACAAGAGGATTTCAGTATAGGAGTAGAGAGGTTCTTCTGCAGTTGTATAGGGCTCTGGTAAGACCACATCTGGAGTATTGCATACAGTTTTGGTCTAATTTGAGGAAAGACATCCTTGTGATTGAGGGAGTGCAGCATAGGTTCACAAGATTGATCCCTGGGATGGCGGGACTGTCATATGAGGAAAGATTGAAAAGACTAGGCTTGTATTCACTGGAGTTTAGAAGGATGAGGGGGGTATCTTATAGAAACATAAAATTATAAAAGGACTGGACAAGCTAGATGCAGGAAAAATGTTCCCAATATTGGGCGAGTCCAGAACCAGGGGCCACAGTCCTAGAATAAAGGGGAGGCCATTTAAGACTGAGGTGAGAAAAAACATTTTCACCCAAAGAGTTGTGAATTTGTGGAATTCCCTGCCACAGAGGGCAGTGGAGGCCAAATCACTGGATGGGTTTAAGATAGAGTTAGATAGAGGTCTTGGGGCTAGTGGAATCAAGGGATATGGGGAGAAGGCAGGCACGGGTTATTGATTGGGGACGATCAGCCCTGATCTCAATGAATGGCGATGCTGGCTCGAAGGGCTGATTGGCCTCCTCCTGCACATATTTTCTATGTATTTTATGTTTCTAAACCCCCCAAATTTTACTACTCACCTAGGAGAATACCTTCCTTCAGCCAACCCACTCACTTGCTGGTCTGGATGCTGCGCCTCTGCGACCTTCAAGTCCCTATACTCTATCCATTCACCATCAGCAAAGTTCCGAAGGTGACGGATCATCAGCGTTTTGCTGCATAAATGTGTAGGAAGGAACTGCAGATGCTGGTTTAAACTGAAGATAGACACAAACAACTGGAGTAACTCAGCAGGTCAGACAGCATCTCTGGAAAAAATAATCGTGATGTTTCTGGTCGAGACTCTTCTTCAGACCACCCGCTGCATAAAGCAGGTTTATCTTTCTTGAATGTCCTTGATCCACTAGAGGGCATCTATATACTTATATATTATAGTCCTCCTCTGCTGTACTCTATTTAGCCACAAGAGGACAGCAGATACACCCATCCAATGAGTGCCAGATAACAAACTCTCAAAGCATTTATTTCAGTCTTTCTCCTCTGTTGATGTCGATATTTATTTCTAGTTCTGTTGTTCCCCATTCCTTATCATTTTTGCAGATTGATTTAATTTTGTTTGCATTCCATTTACCACTTTTAAAATCTGTTTTATGTTTATCTAATTAGTATAATTAACTTCCCTTTTCTCTTTATTATGGACCTGTCCCACTTGGCGATTTTTTAGGCAACTGCCGGCGACTGTCATAGTCGTAGCAGGTCGCCGATAAACCGGTGACAACCTACGTCATCCTGGCGACAACCTACGACAGCACCTACGTCAGGAGAAGTCAAGCTACACTCATTGGCGTCAAAACCACTGTCGCCGAAAAATTTTCAACTTGTTGAAAATTTATCGCCGACCAGTAAGACGCTATGACATTTTGTGCGACTGAGGAGACTACTTCCGGCGACCACCGGCGAACATGTGGCAACAAACTAGTCACTTGTAGCTGCCTGAAAAATCGCCTAAGTGGGACAGGCCTATTATTTACATAAAATTATACAGAATACTCAAATATAGCGAAAAGATCATTGCATTTGAATAATTTGTGTTGCTGTTTTGTCCTGTGGATGAGTATCCCATTCTAGCTTTCAATAATGAACATTCCCTTTTCTTTCATGTACTGTTGACTTTCGTAAGATATTATCATAGTTATACACCGCAGAAATGGCCCCTTCAGCCCAACTTGTGCATGCCAACCAAGTGCCTGCCTGAGCTAGTCCCGTTTATCTGTGTTCTGGTTTGTATCCCTTTAAACCTTTCCCGTCTATGTACCTTCCTAAATATATTTTAAATGGTTTGCTTGCTGAAGTTCTTAAAATTGGTAGAGAAACCTCAGGAACAGTAGCGCAGCTGGTAGTGCTGCTGTCTCACAGTGCCTGAAACACTGGTTTGATTGTGACCTTGGGTGCTGTCTGTGGAGTTTGCATATTCACCCTGTGATTCCATGGGCTCCTCCAGGTACTCAATTTTTCTCCCACATCCCAAAGACTTGTGAGTGTGTAAGTTAATTGGCCAACGTAAATTGCCCCTAGTGTAACCGCCCCAAGGGTGTGCATGCAAAAGTGGGATAATATTAGAAATCGTGTGAATGGGTGATCAATGGGCCGAAGGGCTTGTTTCCATACTGTATCTTTTAATCAATGAAATACCTTGTGCAGAGGAGGGAGAATATGCCAGGAGATGTAAAGGCCCATGATAGGCCCCTGAAAAATGTTGATAACTTTCTCTAGGGTGTAATTTCCTGGTCTAGAAGGACATTGTTGGGGAAATTCACAATTTGTCTTCAATGTGACAGCATAGCCCATGGCCATTTCTGGAAAGCAATGTTTGAAAATGAATAACTCAACCTGAGACAAATCCCGTGGTCTCCTGCACAGCACTGATCCCTGTCCTATATGCCTCTAAGGCTTGGATTACAGCAGCTACCTGCAGCTTGAACTATCTCCAGGCACGGGAGGATTCACTGACACTGCCTCCTTCAAATTCACGAGCAGAATAAATGAACCAATCTCCTTTCCAAGGCCAACATCCACAGCACTGAGGCCCTAGTTTCTCTGTTGACTACGCGGGTAGGCCATAGTATTATGTGTCCAAACCTTGAGCACCAGGCCTTAATCTGAAATACTGTAATGGCAATTTCTTAACCTTCCAATGTCCAATTTTTAATTGCCGTTGCTACACTGGCAGGGAGGAGTAGATTTACGCAGTCGATAATAAAAACAAATCTTCCAGTCGTTATTTCCAGTATATTGAAGTTGTGGAAAAAATCAAAAGTGAACATACCAGATATTCTTATACAAATTGTAGCTTTCCAATCTTACTATCTGAGCTGGTAAAAAACTGCGTCTTCTCTCCAGTGCCAGCTCCCATCTGATCTGACCACACCCTCTCATTTCACTTAGTTCAATGTAAGTCACGCCCATCTACGTATCGAAATTCCACCCCCAAGCATTCAAAAAAGGTACAGCTAGAAATATCTATACAAAATACTATAATCTACTAACAGTAACTAACTTATGCATGAATGGCTCCTACAAACACCATTACTGATTTCATCATTTCTGCTCTCTGCCTTCCACAGCCTCCAACCCTATTGAATCCCAGCCCTGCATAGTCTGTTTTTACCATCTCCCCAAAATCCACATACACAACTGCTCTGGCAGACCTATTGTTTCTGCCTGCTTCTGTCCCACGGAAATTATTTCCACGTACCTCAACTCCATCCTATCCCCCCGGTCCAATCTCCCAACCTATGTCCAAGATACCTTACATGCCCTTCGTCCCTTTAATGACTTCCGCTTTCCGAGTCCCCACCTCCTCATCTTTACTTTGGACGTTCAGGCACTCTACACCTCCATCCCCCACCAGGATGGCCTTAAAACCCTCCGTTTCTTTCTCGACGGCAGAACCTTCCAATTTCCCTCTACTAACACTGTACTCCGCCTAGCGGAGCTGCTCCTCACCATCAACAACTTCTCCTTTGATTCCTCCCACTTCTTCCAAGTCCAAGGCGTAGCTATGGGCAACCGCATGGGCCCCAGCTATGCCTGCCTCTTTATAGGGTACGTTGAACAATCCCTGTTCCAGACGTACACTGGCCCTATTTCCATAACATTGATGACTGCATAGGTGCTACCTCCTGCACCCATGCAGAACTCATGGACTTCATCAACTTCACCACCAATTTTCATACAGCACTCAAATTTACTTGGACCATCCCCGACACCTCCCTCCCCTTTCTTGATCTCACAGTCTCCATCACAGGAAATAGACTATTGACTGATGACTATTACAAACCCACTGACTCCCACAACTATATCGACTACACTTCTTCCCACCCTGCTTCCTGCAAAAGCTCTATCCTGTACTCCCAATTCTTCCGTCTACAAAGCATCTGAGCCCAAGATGAGGTGTTCCATACTAGAACATCCGAGATGTCCTAATTCTTTAGGGAATGGGGGTTCCCCTCTCCTATCATAGATCAAGATACAACACATGTTTATTAAATCTAGTTACAGTATCGATCTGCAGGACATTACAATTCCTAGCAGCTACTCATACTGACTGGCGTAGGCAATCTCTTGTTAATATAAAGCGCATATTAGGCGGAATCACTACTAACAAGCACTACAATTGGCTAGTAGGAAATAACCAATCTACATCTTTCCTTGTAGAAACAAAAGTAAGCATCGGTGGCTAAGCAATATAGGTGGCACAACGTTAATAACGCATTTAGGGAAGTTTTCATAGTTACACAAAATCACCTTATCTAATGGGTGGCCTGCTAACACGTCCGGCGCGTGTGTGGTACGAATCTGCCTCACCTCTTTTCACCGGAGAAGATACCGGGGAAGGAATGGGGGAAATGACCGGGGACCCGACGGAGCGGGGATGTGATGAGATAGGCGAGCTAGTCGCCAAACGCCTTGGGGAGGCCGCGGTGGAAGCGGTCGCTGATACTGGAGCAGCAGGACTGGCAGTGGGAGGGTGTACGAAACGCGAGACATCTGGATACGGAGTCGCAGGACACGGTTCCTCCACCGGAAGGATATGTTGACGGTTGCGCCTGTAGATGGCTCCGTCCGCTTCAACCAGATAGACGTGACCCAGGGCCATAGCCCTTGTTGGTCTGGAGACGAACCACTTGTCTACTGGTGAGAGGTTTAAGTGGCTTACTGGATTTGTCAAAAAAATGTTTCTGTGTATCACGTTTGAATTGTAGTTGTTTCTGGACTGCAGGCGGGGAACGAACTTGCGGCTGCAAAAGCTGCTGGAACACAGGCAGGGGAGCACGGGTTTGGCGAGACATCAGTCGTTGGGCTGGGGAACCCAGTATGGGATCCCTTGCAATGTTCCTTAAGTTGAGCAGGTCTAAGTATACGTCCGATTTTGCAAGGTAAGACCGCACCATTAGTTGTTTTGCGCTTTGGACAGCGCGTTCGGCGAGTCTGTTGGACTGTGGGAATTCAGGGCTGCTGGTAATATGTCGGAAGTCCCATAGTTTTGCAAAGTTTTTGAAAGACTGGCTGGTGAACTGTCTGCCGTTGTCGGACAGCAGACGTGCAGGGGAGCCGTGCATGAGGAAGTGACGCTGCAACTTCTCGATAACCGCTTCAGAATTAATGGTTTGGAGTAAGTCGATGTCGAACCAACCTGTGTAAGAGTCAACAAGAACCAGATAGAGTTTCCCATGCCATTCGAATATGTCAGTGAAGGGCCACGGGAGAGGAGGGACAGGGTGCGGCAGTAAATGCTGCTTCTGCTGATGTGGTGTCAGGCTTTTGCAGACGGCACAAACTTTGTTTTTTTTTGCGTATGTACATGGTCATACCAGGCCAGTAAAACATGTTTTGGGCCCGTTGTAGGGTTGCCTCCACGCCGGTGTGGCCCCTGTGGACGGCGTTGAAGCACTTGTCCCGGAGGACAGCTGGGACAACTGCCTTGTGGCCCTTGACTATAATCCCGTCCTGTAACACCAATTCATCGCGAACCAGGAAGTATGGGCGGATTGCGAGCGGGGTGTTGTGTTGTTTATCCAGCCAGCTACGCCGGATGACTGCAGACAGTAATTGTAAAGTCTCGTCAGCAGCCGTGTGTTCTGCTAGGCTGCTCAAACAATCAGTAGGAACGTACGATACCTTCATTACTGAGAACTGGCCCTGTTCGGAGAGTTGTTGTTCGTTGGTTTTGCGTGGGGCTCTTCATAACGTGTCAGCTATGTGCAAGTCCTTGCCTTTCTTATAGAGCATGTTGAAATCAAATCGCTGCAGCTGCATCATCATTCGTTGTAGACGGGCTGGGGCAGCATGGATGGGTTTATTCAAAATAGTGACCAACGGCTGGTATCGGTTTCTGTAGTCACAGACTTCCCAAAAATAAAGTCCTTTAATTTCGTGCAGGCGAAAATCACTGCGAGCAATTCTTTTTCGATCTGGGCGTAACGTTGTTCAGTGTCAGTTAGTGTGCGAGAGGCGTAAGAAACAGGCTTGCAGTCGCCATAGGTAGTGGGCTGCAGGCAAGCAGCGCCAAGTCCGTACTGGGACGCATCGCAGGTGAGCGTTCCTGGTAACTCCAAAGCAAAGTAGGTGAGAGTAGGTGCGCTAGCCAGCTGCAATTTGAGAGTGTCAAAAGCTTTTTGGTGCTGCGGATACCAGGACCATGCAGTGTCCTTGTGTATCAGTTCTCGCAGAGGGGCATATACGTCACATTGTTGGGAATAAATTTTCCCAGGTAGTTGACCATTCCAAGGAAGCTTTGTAGACTAGCAACATCAGTAGAAACCGGCATTTTGTTGATAGCTGCAGTCTTTGATGGATCTGGTCTGAGACCATCACTTGTGAAAACATGTCTGACGTAAGTAACTTCTGGGACTCAAACCTTGCACTTCAGGGGATTGAGTTGAACTAACATCCCACTTCTGACACCATGTAATGAGGGTGTCAAACACATATCAAGATACAACACATGTTTATTAAATCTACTTACAGTATCGATCTGCAGGACATTACATTTCCTAGCAGCTACTCATACTGACTGGCGTAGGCAAGCTCTTCTTAATATAAAGCGCATATTAGGCAGAATCACTACCAACAAGCACTACAATTGGCTAGTAGGAAATAACCAATCGATACTCATGTCTCCTCGGTACCCTGCAGCTCCGCCCTTTCTCCCCCTCCCCCTCCCCCTCCCCCTAGTCCCTACCTACCACCTACCATCAGCCGTCGCATAAAACACATAATCCGAAATTTCCGCCACCTCCAACGAGATCCCACCACTAGCCACATTTTCCCATCTCCACCCCTTTCCATCTTCTGCAGAGACCGTTCCCTCAGCAACTCCCTGGTTAACATCCCTTCCCACCCAAACCACCCTCTCCCCAGGTACCCTCCCCTGCAATCGCAGAAGAAGCAACACCTGTCGCTATACTTCCTCCCTCGCCTCTGTCCCGTGACCCCATCAGTCCTTTCAGGTTAGACAGAGGTTCACTTGCACCTCCTCCAACCTCATCTACTGTATCCGTTGTTCAAGATGTGGACTCTTATACATCGGCGAGACCAAACGCAGACTGGGCGATCATTTCGTGGAACACCTTTGCTCAGCCCGCCTGAACCAATCTGCTCTCCCGGTTGCTGGACACTTTAATTCTCCTTCCCGTTCCTACACAGACCTTTCTGTCCTTGGTCTCCTCCATTATCAGAGTGAGACTAAACGCAAATTGAAGGTACAGAATCTCATATTTTGCTTGGGCAGTTTACAGCCCAGTGGTATGAATATTGATTTCTCTCACTTCAGGTAGCCCCGGCATTCCGACTCTCTCTATCCCTCCCCCACCCAAGTAGCACTAGCTTCTCATTTTCACCCTACAAACAGCCTACAATGGCCTGTTTCCTTTATCATCGTTATTTTTTTGCATATCTTTCATTCATTGTTCTCCTCCACATCACCGCCTATATCTCTCGTTTCCCATTTCCCTAACCAGACTGAAGAAGGGTCTCGACCCGAAATGTCACCCATTCCTTCTCTCCAGCGATGCTACCTGTCCCGCTGAGTTACTCCAGCATCTGCAGTTCATTCTTAGACAACTCCTGAAAGAGATAGTATTCGGAGGTATGTCATCAGAAGAGATTAAATGCCGTGCAGAGGAAAAGATTTGAGGATGTGCTCAAAACCACACTATCTCATTGACCCCCTCGGAATCCCTGGTCCAAGTGGAGAAGGAGCACTTGGGGTGTCAGTGATAACCTGGAGTCGATGCAAGGGGAGTTCACAAAAGTGAACTTAAGCATTTAATTGCACTGCCATGCACCTCCTGCCCGATCGGTGATGGAAATGTGCAGGCCCCATATTGACTTGTTGCAAGCTCATGAAAATCACGTGATGGGAGCAGAATTAGACCATTTGGCACATCAAGTCTACTCCGCCATTCAATCATGGCTGATATAGCTCTCTCTCCTAACGCCATTCTCCTGCCTTCTCCTCATAATCTCTGACACCCGTACTAATCAAGAATCTATCCATCTCTGCTGTATCTAATGACTAGCAGTGACTAGTGGGGTGCCGCAAGGCTCAGTGCTGGGACCCCAGTTATTTACAATACTAGACTAAGTGGGACCCGTTGGGTCCCATGTTCACATGGTGGGGCTGGTCCCCCAAGGCAATATTCCACCTCTTCACCAATTCCAATATTGGGATAAATGTAATATTAAAATGACATGCAAGGTGTCAGGCTGTCTGTCACAATATAGAGCGCCGATATCCCATTATTTCCTTGCGAGGCCCGGGACTAGCTGCAGTTCCCAGGTCGCCTGCTGCGGGACTGGCTGTAGCGCCCAGGTTGCCTGCGAGCCCTGGGACTAGCTGCAGTTCCCAGGTTGCCTGCCCCGGGACCTGCTGTAGCACCCAGGTCGCCTGCGAGCCCCGGGTCTAGCTGCAGTTCCCAGATCGCCAGCGAGCCCCGGGTCTAGCTGCAGTTCCACTGTCTGGGCGCGGCGGCCGCTCGCAGCCACCTGAGCTACTGAGTGAGTTGCTGGCATGATCCTCAGTCCCTCCTTCTCAATGCTCCTGCCTTCCCCGCAACTTTACCCTTGGCAGCCCATCCGTGCTGACCCGGACCAGACTCCCCACACGCTGTGGAAAGAACTCTCACGCCCCCCCAGCGGTGCTGTCCTTTTACAGCCGCTGTACTGAGGGATAGCCAAGTCTATCTTTCTTGGCTAACAATCTATCTTTCGGCCTGCAAGACGCAGGTAAATTTTCGGGCCTTTATTTAAGGTAAAAAATAGCGTCTTCATTGCCGGCAAATACGGGTAGTTATCATTTTTTTGTACTTGGTTGAACAAGAGTCAAGAGAGATTAATTGTCATGTTCTGGGGCTTGAGCAATTAAATTCTTATTACTTGCTGCAGCTCAACAGGTACATGAAAGAAAACAACACAACAAATAATTGTACGATAAATTATCAATTATTCTAGTTAAAGAGCTAATAGTTAAATCTAATACTCAAATCTAAAATGGAGTCGTTCGTCTACAAAAGCATGGTCTAGCAGAACAAAAGAAAGGCTCGGTGCCAAGTCTGAATGACATTGTAAATTATATGGAACACAAGATGGAGGACAGGTTGTCATGTCAATAAAGACATTAAGATGCAGCCTGTAGTAATAACATGTGCTTCTTTTGAAGGCCATAAAGAAGCCAAGATTGAAAAAAATAGCTGACGCTCATAGAAACATAGAAAATAGGTGCAGGAGGAGGCCATTCGGCCCTTCGAGCCAGCACCGCCATTCATTGTGATCATGGCTGATCGTCCCCAATCTATAACCCGTGCCTGCCTTCTCCCCATATCCCTTGACTGCATTAGCCCCTAGAGCTCTTTCTAACTCTCTCTTAAATCCATCCAGTGATTTGGCCTCATCTGCCCTCTGTGGCAGGGAATTCCATAAATTCACCACTCTCTGGGAGAAAAGGTTTTTTCTCACCTCAGTCTTAAATGACCTCCCCTTTATTCTAAGACTGTGGCCCCTGGTCTCGCCCAACATAGGGAACATTTTTCCTGCATCTAGCTTGTCCAATCCATTTATAATTTTATATGTTTCTATAAGATCCCCCTCATCCTTCTAAACTCCAGTGAATACAAGCCTAGCCTTTTCAATCTTTCCTCATATGACAGTCCCGCTATCCCAGGGATCAATCTCGTGAACCTACGCTGCACTGCCTCAATCACAAGGATGTCCTTTCTCAAATTAGGAGACCAAAACTGTACACAATACTCCAGATGTGGTCTCACCAGAGCCCTATACAACTGCAGAAGAACCTCACTATTCCTATATTGAAATCCTCTTGTTATGAAGGCCAACATTCCATTAGCTTTCTTCACTGCCTGTTGTACCTGCACGCCAACTTTCAGCGACCGGTGTACAAGGACACCCAGGTCTCGCTGTACCTCCCCCTTACCTAACCTAACCCCGTTGAGATAATCATCTGCCCCCTTGTTTTTGCCGCAAAAGTGGTTAACCTCACATTTATCTATATTATACTGCATCTGCCAGGCATCTGCCCACTCACTCAACCTGTCCAGGTCACCCTGCAACGTCTTAACACCCTCTTCACAGTTCACACTGCCATCCAGCTTTGTGTCCTCCGCAAACTTGCTAGTGTTGCTCCTAATTCCCTCTTCCAAATCATTAATATATATGGGTAAACAGTTGCGACCCGAGCCTTGCGGCACTCCACTCGCCACTGCCTGCCATTCTGAAAAGGACCCGTTCACTCCTACTCTTTGCTTCCGAGATAAGTAATGACTTGTCATTGGATGAGCTTGATTTCAGTGTGTCCATATACCATTGGTATACCATTCAGTATTCAGTGTGTCCATATACCATTATATAAATATATACACAAATGAATAAATAAACAGATAAAGTGCAAATAAACAGATAATGGTCTATTAATGTTCAGAGTTTTGTTTCAGTTGAGTTTAATAGCCTGATGGCTGTGGGGAAGTCGCTATTCCTGAACCTGGATGTTGCAGTCCTCAGGCTCAGGTTCTACCTGAAGGTAGCAGGGAGATGAGTGTGTGGCCAGGATGGTGTGGGTCCTTGATGATGCTGCCAGCCTTTTTGAGGCAGTGACTGTGATAGATCCCCTCGGTAGGGAGGTCAGAGCCGACGATGGACTGGGCAGTGTATACTACTTTTTGTAGTCTTTTCCGCTCCTGGGCGCTCAAGTTGCTGAATCAAGCTACGATGCAACCAGTCAGCATGCTCTCTACTATGCACCTGTAGAAGATAGAGAGAGTCCTCCTTGACATACCGACTCTCCGTAATCTTCTCAGGAAGTAGAGGCGCTGTTGTGCTTTCGTTATAATTGCATCAGTGTTCTCGGACCAGGAGAGATCTTCAGAAATATGCACGCCCAGGAATTTGAAGCTCTTGACCCTCTCCACCGTTGATATAAACGGGACTGTGAGTCCCCATCCTACCCCTTCCAAAGTCCACAATCAGTTCCTTGGTTTTGTTGGTGTTGAGGGCCAGGTTATTGTGCTGACACCATTTGGTCAGTCGGTCGATCTCTTTTCTATACTCTGACTCGTCCCCATCAGTGGTGTCGTCAGCGAAATTGATGATGGAGTTCGCACTATGACCGGCTACGCAGTCATGAGTATAGAGTGAGCACAGCAGGGGGCTGAGCACGCAGCCTTGAGGTGCTCCCATGCTGATTGTTATCGAGGCTGACACATTTCCATCAATACGAACAGTCTGTGGTCTGTGGATGAGGAAGTTGAGGATCCAATTGCAGAGGGATGCGCAGAAACCCAGATCTGAGAGCTTGGTAACCAGCTTGGAGGGGATGATTGTATTAAATGCCGAGCTGTAATCAATGAATAACAGCCTGACATATGAGTTTTTGTTGTCCAAGTGGTCCAGAGCGGAGTGGAGAGCCAGCGAGATCGCATCCACCGTTGATCTGTTGTGGCGGTAGGCAAACTGCAGTGGGTCCAATTTTTTTGTCGAGGTAGGAGTTGATTTGCGCCATGATCAACCTCTCAAAGCACTTAATCACCATCGATGTTAGTGCCAGTGGTCGATAGTCGTTGAGGCACGTCACCTTGCCTCTTTGCCGTATATCTGTAGATGCTTGATAGAATATTTAGTGTCATGCTGGATTTTCTATTACCAATAATGCAATAAAACCTTTTCACAAAACGTGAAAGTACAATAAAATCTTTTTGAAGTCAGCAAAACATAACTATTGTGTTGCCAACACAGGAAAAACAAAGCTTGAAAATGCATCAGGTCAGGCAGAACTCATTGGAAGAAACAATCAGTAACCCTTTGTTGGACTAGAGAAAGAGATGGTCAGACTAATGAAATAGATGCAGGAGAGAAGGTGGGGGAGGGGTTTGAGATACAGTTATGTTTTTGATGGATAAAGTCAACGTGGGTTAATGGCATTCAACTTATTTCCTCCTTGAATAACTGGTTATTAATGATTCAAACTTTCAAGGACAAATAAATGTATGCTTCTCGGTGTTCTTTGCAGGTGGTCAATGCAAATGATGGTCATTCACATTTTGAGTTTTTTTCCACCTATACAGTGAACAATCATATTTTGATATTCAATGCATAAATTATTGCCTTACTCGTGTGTATATTATGGATTAGATGCTCTGATTTTAGAGTATTAATTGCATTTACTCTCTTGTTCAGGTTATTTATCCTGGGATTGTATGACCGTTCTGAAACCATTCACTGTACTCTGGAGTTAAGTAGCGATGTGTGGAAAGAGAAGACCAGAAGCTCCATCAAAACGGTATCTTTCTTTATAAATACAAATCCATAATGCAAATGTTTTAATATATATATGTATATATTGTCATCAGGAGAGTTTAGCCCGTCTGGATTTATTATGAGACTGAATTTCTGAATTTCCCCTTAATTAAGCAAGACCATTAATAATTCATACTTTCAAGAACTATTAAAGTGCATGATTTTCAGTTTACAGCAAAAGATGATCACTTTCATTAGGTGCTTTTTTTTAGAAATAGCAAACTCTCTAGTCTCATTTTTTTCAAGAGGATAGGTTTCACTTTAATTACGCAGGATGACATTTACATTTTTAAGGCTCTTTGGAGGATGTTGGAAAATTTGTGATAAGGGAAACTGAAGCAAGTCTGTGTGTCTACCACAATTCCAGTGGGTGGTTTGTGAAGTAGGTTCAGACAATAAAGAATGGGAACCAGCAGCCATTATCTATGTAGACCACCCACCTTAAGAATGAGGGCTCTGACTATGTAACCTTCATGGAAGTGTGATTTAATTACAATTGACTGTCCACATATTGCAGCAATAAAGAAATGTTGCTCCTTTGGTTTACTAATAGTGTTTTGTAACTTAATACTATCTGAGACCTGTATTGTTATCACTGAATTAGTTGTTTTCAGCAGTTCCTTGTGTTTTGAACAACTGCTTTGTTGAGAGAATATTTCACCAGCAGAGGGCTATCTTGTCCTGGCTTGTACAATTATCAGTTCTTCCATTTATATTTAGTTTTTTAAGTTTTTTCATTAAAACATTATCTTTTTGCCATCGTTAATTCCTGTGCTATAATAAATATCTGAATACCTATTCATACCACTGGAATTTAGAGCAGCTGCAGGAATGTGTAAAATTTTAAGTGTGAAAATCTCAAAAGTAATATCTTTTGAATGCTAATTTGATACTACAGGTGCACAACCTTTTATCCGAAGATCCAAATAACGAAAACCTCCGAATAGCGGCCATTTTTTCGGTCCTTGAAGAAAGGTCCTTGAAAACGTTCACCGAGGGCGGCCCGCAGAGGTGACAGCGGAACCTCCGGTCGGTCCTCGAAGAAAGGGGAACTAAATCCCCATTCATAAAAGAGAAGGTGAGGGTATATTGCGCGGGAGGGTTAATAATTGACAATATGCTGCTGCCTGCCTGCTGAGTTAAAAAGTTCCCACGGTAGACTCACGATACACAGTGTTTCGTGAGTCTTGCGTGGGAACTTTTTAACTCAGCGGGGCAGGCAGCAGCAGATTGTCGCTCGCTTCAGTTTCACCCCACCTACACCCCTCTGCTTCCCGGCCATGTGTGTGACCCCTTCCCTCCCCTCTCCATCTCCCCGCCCATTGCACCGGCGTGGGGGCTTTGCACTGTCTTCAAGTCGGCGATTACAGCAGGACCGTGCCAGTCACCGGCGACGTCAGGACCAACGGGACACCGACCCCCAGGCCCACTGCAAGCACAGCGATCCCAGAGACCCACAACCAGCAGCAGCCCAGCCCCGTTCCAACTCCAGAGGAAAACTGCAAACTGGTCGGAGACGTCAGGACCACCAGAAGCCGTTCCCCGAGCTGCGCCCCCTCATCGGGACACCGACCCCCAGGCCCACTGCAAGCACGGAGATCCCAGAGACCCACAGCCAACAGCAGCCCAGCCCAGCCCCGCTCCAACTACAGAGGAACCCGGGTTGCGGATGACGGGGCGCAGCTCGGGGCGTCGTAGGGGCCCATCGGGGAGCGGGTTCCTGTTGGTCTTGACGTCTCCGGCCACCTGCCATCCTCCGGGAACTGTACCGCCCTTGCAGGAGAGTGGGGTTGTTTGCAGTTGCAGAGGGAGGGGGCAAGGGCAGTTCCCAGTCTCAGCTCCAGTCCAGGGGGGTGGCCGGAGACGTCAGGACCAACGGGACACCGACCCCCAGGCCCACTGCAAGCACGGAGATCCCAGAGACCCACAGCCAGCAGCAACTCCAGCCCAGCCCCGCTCCAACTCCAGAGGAACACGTAGGGGCAGAAGCTGATGGTGTGCAAGGTACGTCTTGTTCTTGGGATGGCGGATGAGGGGGCGCAGCTCGGGCTGTGGGCAAACTGCCACTTGTCGCCGTAGCGGCCCATCGGGTAGCGGATTCCTCTGGAGTTGGAGGGGGAGGGGGGTATTGTGCTGTTTGATCGCCCCATGGACAGGGAGACACAGCGGCTTTTTAGACTGGTGGGCAATCACTTCCAAAGTTCTGCCCACACAGTCAGTACACCTCTCCTACACTGCATTTCATACAAACATTTATTCTGCAAGAAAAAACTACATTGAAGACTCAAACTCGCGACCGAGTTTACTGCCGGGATCAAGGCGCAAACTCGCGACCTTGCGGATATGAGCCGAGCACTCTACCACTGAGCCAGCCATTAAAATCTACGCTAAAAAAATTCCATTCCGAAGACCGACAAATTCTGAATTACGAAAAGTGTCTGGTCCCAAGGCTTTCGGATAAAAGGTTGTGCACCTGTACCGCGTGTCACATCCTGTCTCCAATAATTGTGTTGACTGTCCATTCACCACAAACTTCATAACTCTGTGCAACAATTCCCCTTTGTTCGTCAATGCCATGTGTGTCAGAGAAGAATTCCAACTTGCATTTATGTAGCACCTTTATCATGGTAAGTCATTGCAGGAATGTTATCAAACGAAACCTGGCAAGAAGTCCCATGAAGAGATATCAGGGCAGGAGACCAGAGAGAAAACTGAAGAGGTTGTATTTAAGGAGCTTTTGCCTGATTGGTATCCAATGCAGTTAGTTAACGTAGGAATGATGAGTGAAAGAGAGTTTGCATAAAGATGCAGCCTATTTCGCTAAGAACCATTAGGAAAAGTATAATGGAACCTTGAAAGTAGTATATGTATGTAATCCAGAGTAGTTTTAATATTCATTATCTAATGTTTTGATTACTTTTGTGTTCCATTGCACAAAAGGTATACTAAAGTTGAAAAGAGAGAACAATGAAAGCATTAAATAGTTCCTATTTATAGTTTATGAATAGTATCAAGACTGATAATTTTAATATTACACCAAATTAGTCGAATGACAACATTCAAACAGTTTTCAGTCCATACCAACATTTAAATCATCTTTTATTTGTCGATGTTGAAATTTGTTTTTAACATCTTTGAAAATAGTAACAATCTGAGTTAGTTCCTTTGATCTGGTCTTTTCTGAGAATTGGGATCCTGGGAGCTTGAAAGGCTTGGGAAAGGAATTTGAAAAAAATGACATTTGTCTTTGTTCAATCAATGTAGGCTAAATCAACCTTTTTTTATTCAACATAAATAACTGTAATGTCTTTAATTGAAGTGTTTGGATGGGTGGGTTCAGTGTTATCACAAAATAATTAAATCAAGAAAATTATGAAAGGGTAACTAATTTGGGTGGGTTTGAAATGGTGGTCATTGGGGCCTGAAGGAATGTTATTCTGATTTGATACCAAGGTTAAAGTTGCATTCAGCATTTCACTGCTGCATTTACTGAAAATACTTGTACTCAACATAACGTTTACTAAACTCCAGAACTCTACTCGTGATTTGTACTGCAGCATTTCAACTGACTTTGGTGAAAGATCTTTTGGTAATGCACTGTTCTACATACAGTGCCCTCCATAATGTTTGGGACAAAGACCCATCATTTATTTATTTGCTTCTGTACAATTTGAGATTTGTAATAGAAAAAAATCACATGTGGTTAAAGTGCAGTAATAAAAGCCATTTTTATACATTTTGGTTTGACCATGTCGCCATTACAGCAGTATTTATTCATAGTCCCCCTATTTCAGGGCACCATAATGTTTGGGACACAGCAATGTCATCTAAATGAAAGTAGTCATGTTTAGTATTTTGTTGCATATCCTTTGCATGCAATGACTGCTTGACGTCTGCGATTCATGGACATCACCAGTTGCTGGCAGGCCTGTATTGCAGCCATCTTTAGCTTATGCTTGTTTTGGGGACTAGTCCCCTTCAGTTTTCTCTTCAGCATATAAAAGGCACACTCAATTGGGTTCAGACCGGATGATTGACTTGGCCACTCAAGAATTTACCATTTTTTTACTTTGAAAAACTCCTTTGTTGCTTTAGCAGTATGTTTGGGATCATTGTTTTGCTGTAAATGAACTGCTGGCCAATGAGTTTTGAGGCATTTGTTTGAACTTGAGCAGATAGGATGTGTCTTTCCACTTCAGAATTCATTATGCTACTACCATCAGCAGTTGTATCATCAATGAAGATAAGTGAGCCAGTACCTTCAGCAGCCATACATGTCCAGGTCATAACACCCCCACCACCGTGTTTCACAGATGAGGTGGTATGTTTTGGATCTTGTGCAGTTCATTCTCACCTCCATACTTCGCTCTTGCTATCACTCTGATATACCATATTTCCCCGCACTGAAGACCCTATTTTTACCCTAAAATAAGGCCCGACTGCGTCTTGGAGGCCGAAGGTTAAGTTGTTAGCCAAGAAAGATAGACTTGGCTATCTCTCAGTACTGCGGCTGTAAAAGGACAGTACCGCTGGGGGGGGGGGGGGGAGAGAGATCCTTCCATAGCATGTGGGGAGTCTGGCCTGGGTTAGCACGGCAGGGCCGCCAGGGGTAAAGTTGCGGGGAGGGCAGGTGCGATGACAAGGAGGGGGTCGGGGATCATGCCAGCAACTCACTCAGTAGCTTGGGTGGTTGCAAGCGGTCGCCGGGGCCGGACAGTGGAACTGCACCAAACCCGGGGCTCGCAGACGACCTGGGAACTGCAGCTAGACCCAGGGCTAGCAGGCGACCTGGGAACTGCAGCCAGTCCCGGGGCTCGCAGGCGACCTGGACGCTACAGCTAGTCCCGGGACAGGCGACCTGGGAGCTGTAGCTAGTCCCGGGGCAGGCGACCTGGGCGCTACAGCTAGTCCCGGGGCTCGCAGGCGACCTGGGAACTACAGCTAGTCCCAGGGACGTGAGGGATCTGGGAACTGCAGCCAGTTCCGGGGCATACAGGCAACCTGGAAACTGCAGAAAACGAATTGAAAACACCTGAAAACTATGGGGAGGGGTGTGTGTGGGGGAGGGGCGTGTGTGTGGGGGAGGGGGGTTGTGGGGAAGGGTGGTGTGGGGGGTGGAGGGGGGTGTGTGGTAGGGGTGGTGTGGGAGGGGGGTGTGTGGGCTCACCAGTTCCTGGCTCCGACTGCACTCAATGGCACCAGGACCCGGCTCCGGACTCACTCAGCGGCTCCCGTCCCCAGCACCTGTCGCACTCACAGCCCCCGCCCGCGAACACAGCCTGTCCCCGCCCGCGAACACAGCCTGCCTCCTCCCGCGAAAACAGCCAGCCCGCGAACACAGCGAGCCCCTGCCCGCGAACACAGCCCACACTCCGCTCCTGAAGGAGCCGATGATTGACTCGACGGGTGTCGGAAGGGGCATCGCCGTCCCGGCAAATAACAGACCAATAACTTTCGTAATATTTCACCGATCGGAACAAAACTTGGTGCGCTTGGAGCAGAGGAGAACGGTGAGTAAGGTGGCGAAAAAATCCTAGCGATATAGGGTACTGTTTTTGCCACTGAGCACCACGGCGCAGAAAGACGTATAGACAGTCCACTAACGCTGGTGGTGCATGGGATGGGGCCACCCCATGACGAGACGTCGGGACGGGAGCCAGGGCGC
This sequence comes from Amblyraja radiata, assembly GCF_010909765.2. NCBI lineage: Eukaryota > Metazoa > Chordata > Chondrichthyes > Rajiformes > Rajidae > Amblyraja > Amblyraja radiata. Next base: position 30,500,068 of record NC_045970.1, on the reverse strand, counting down.
CAACCCTCTCCCGCAAGTGCACCAACACAGATGACGACGGTTCCCAGACCCATAAGCGGCCGGGACAAACTACCCGGGGACGGTGAGCGGAGCACCATACACTAGTTCCGCCGAGGACGATGACAAATCCTCCTTGGGGGCATTCCCCAGCAGGACCCATGGCAACTCGTTCATCCACTCAGGGCTTGTGAGGCGAGTCTTCAGATGATGGTGGAACCGCTCCACCAACCCATCTGACTTGGGATGGTACACTGTCGAATGGTGGAGCTGGCTGGCCATTGCAGACCACAGTTCAGAAGCGAACTGGTCACCCCGGTCCGATGTGATGTCCAGAGGAACCCCGAAGCGGGCCACCCTATTAGCGCACGACCGGGCGGAATTGTCCATTAGCGGGAAGGCCTCCGGCCACCGCGTAAAACGGTCCACATCCATCAGCAGGTGCGAAACACCCCGGGACGGAGGCAGTGGCCCCACGATGTCCACGTGCACATGGTCGAACTGCCAGCGTGGCACTGCAAAATCTTGAACGGGTGCCCGGACCTGTTGATGTACCTTAGACGTTTGGCACGGAATGCACACCCGGGCCCAGCGTCCGACTTGCTTCCGCAGCCTGTGCCATATAAACCTCGCGGCCACCATGGCAACCATGGCCCGGATAGATGGGTGAGCTAGGTCATGGATAACATTGAATATGCGACGGCGCCAGGCTGCCAGAACAACAGGCATGGAAGTACCAGAGGGACCCAATGGCACTTCCTCCAGCACCAAACCCGAGATTGCAGTGCGGTACGCCGGCATCTCTTCGTCCGCCAGCAGCGCTGCAGACAAGGTGGAGTAGTCTATTCCGGAGGCTGGGTTGAGAACGGCTGCGAATGCGTGGTGGGACAAAGCGTCTGCAACGAGGTTAGATTTACCGGCAATGTGTCGGACGTCTGTCGTAAACTCCGAAATAGACATTAGCTGGCGCTGCTGACGGGCAGACCAAGGATCTGAGACATTGGCAAATGCGAAGGTGAGGGGCTTATGGTCCGTGAAGGCTACGAAATCCCAGCACTCCAGGAAATATCGGAAATGCCGCACCGCAAGGTGCAATGCGAGCAACTCTCAGTCTAAAGCACTGTCGCGCTGTTCCGCAGGCTTGAGCTGGCAACTGAAAAAGGCGAGACGCTGCCATTTGCCGTTGACTGACTGCTCTAGAACGCCGACGACCGCAGAGTCCGAGGCATTCACAGTAAGGGCTATACGGGTGTCGGCCCGCGGGTGTACGAGCATTGTCGCCCGAGCCAAGGCTTCCTTTGCCCCTTCAAACGTCTCCACGGCGATGTTGTCCCATTGCACCTCCCGCCTCTTGACAGTCAACAACTGAAAGAGTGGCCACATAATTTTAGCCACCGGCGGCACGAACCGATGGTAGAATGTTACCATGCCCACGAACTCCTGGAGGCCCCACACTGTGGAAGGCCGCAGAAACTGGCGGATCGCATCAACCCTGTGCGGTAGAGGCACTGCTTCATGCCGCGTCACCCGGTGGCCCAGAAAGTCGATGGCCTGGAGGTCGAACTGGCATTCACCAGGGATAATCACCAGGCCGTGTTCAGTAAGGTGCTGCCACAATAAACGTGAGTGGGCGCAGTGCTCCTGTCGCGAGCGGCTCGCCACGAGGATGTCATCTAAATAGATGAGCAGGAAATCGAGCCCGTGCCCCAGGGTGTCCAACAGGCGCTGGAAGGCCTGCGCGGCGTTCTTGAGGCCAAAGGGCACCCGCAGGACCTCGAAGAGGTCGAACGGAGTGATAACAGCCGTCTTCGGGACATGCTCCGCTCGCAAGGGGATCTGGTTATATCCCCGGACAAAGTCGATTTTGGAAAATAGCTTAGCCCCGGCCAGATGGGCTGAGAAATCTTGTATGTGGGGAATGGGGTAACGATTGGCAATTTCCGCCTCGTTCAGGCGGCGATAGTCACCACACTTCCAGCCCCCGGAGTCCTTCGGCACCATGTGCAGCGGGGAGGCCCATGGGCTGTTGGAGCGTCGGACGATGCCCATGGCCTCCATTTTGCAAAACTCCGCCCTCGCTATCAGGAGCTTATCGGGGGCAACCCTGCGGGCGCGGGCATTGAGCGGTTGACCCGATGTAAGAATATGATGCAGCACACCATGTTTCGAGCTGGTCGAGTCGAACTTCGGGGTCACAATTTCCGGAAACTTGGCCAGTGTCTGTGCATATATATTGTCCACCGCCGCCACTGGGTTGTGGATTGGCGCAAGGAGCTCTCCTCCAACGTTGAAGCGTGGACAAGGCGTTGCCCTCTCATGTCCACCAGGAGGGATTGCGCCCGCAAGATATCTGCGCCCAGCAACGGCTGGGTCACGTCCGCAACAATGAATGACCAGGTGAAGTGACACGCACCAAAGAAGATTGGGATAGTGCGGACGCCATAATTGCGGATGGAACTGCCGTTTGCAGCGGTTAAGGGGGGCCCCGCTTACCAGCACGCGTGTCCACTCCGGAGGGGGGGCAAAACGCTGACCTCCGCCCCGGTGTCCACCAAGAACCTGAGCCCCGAGCGCCTGTCCCAGACATACAGGCGATGGATCCTGCCGGCCACCATGGTGACTATCGACGGCCGGCACTGGCGTTTCCCGAATCGAACATGGCTGGCAGCATTGGCGGGCCGCTGAACCCCAGCGTTGGTGGTAAAAACACCACATCCTTTTTGTTGGATCCTGCTTAGCCATCCTCCTCTCCTGTGCCACTTGTCTGGTCTGTGGCTCTTGTGGGTGTGGGCCTCTTGTGGGCGTGGTCTTGGGTCGCTGGGCCTTCCAGGGCGCTGGGGAAACTCAGCGGGTGCAACAGCATCTATGGAGTGAAGGAAATAGGCGACGTTTCGGGCCGAAACCCTTCTTCAGACTAACCCTTCCTCATTACTCAATACCCAGTCTAGAATTGCCTGCTCTCTCGTTGGTTCCTCTATATGTTGAGAAAACTATCCCGAATACATTCCAAGAAATCCTTTTCCTCAGCACCCCAGCCAATTTGATTCACCCAATCTATATGTAGATTGAAGTCACCCATTATAACTGTTTTACCTTTGTTGCACGCATTTCTAATTTCCTGTTTGATGCCAGCCCCAACTCCACTACTACTGTTAGGTGGCCTGTACACAACTCCCACTAGTGTTTTCTGCCCCTTAGTGTTTCACAGCTCTACCCATATCGATTCCACATCCTCCAAGCTAATGTCCTTCCTTTCTATTGGGCTGAAAGAGTTGGCTGAAAGATGGCAGATGGAGTTTAATGCTGATAAGTTATATGGTTAAGTGTGAGGTGCTACATCTTGGCAGGACAAATCAAAATATGACGTACATGGTAAATGGTCGCGAATTGAGGAATGCAGTTGAACAGATGGATCTAGGGATAACTGCATAGTTCCCTGAAGGTGGAATCTCATGTAGATAGGGTGGTAAAGAAAGCTTTTGGTGTGCTGGCCTTTATAAATCAGAGCATTGAGTATAGAAGTTGGGATGTAATGTTAAAATTGTACAAGGCATAGGTGAGGCCAATTCTGGAGTATGGTGTACAATTTTGGTCGCCAAATTATAGGAAAGATGTCAACAAAATAGAGAGTACAGAGGAGATTTACTGGAATGTTGCCTGGGTTTCAGCAACTAAGTTACAGAGGACTTGATAGAGGTCTTTAAAATGATGAGAGGGATAGACAGAGTTGACGTGGATAAGCTTTTTCCATTGAGAGTAGGGAAGATTCAAACAAGAGGATATGAATTGAGAATAAAGGGACAGAAGTTTAGGGGTAACATGAGGGGGAACGTCTACTCAGAGAGTGGTAGCTGTGTGGAATGAGCTTCCAGTGGAAGTGGTGGAGGCAGGTTCGATTTTATCATTTAAAAATAAATTGGATAGGTATATGGACGGGAAATGAATGGAGGGTTATGGTCTGAGTGCAGGTAGATGGGACTAGGGGAGAATAAGTGTTCGGCACGGACTAGAAGGGCCGAGATGGCCTGTTTCCATGCTGTAATTGTTATATGGTTATATGATAGTCAGAGAGAGAGACAGAGAGCGAGAGAGGGTCACAGAGACAGATAGAGAGACAGAGAGAGACAGAGATTGGGAGAGAGAGAAAAAGGGACAGATGTAGAGATTTTGGCAACCAAGAGAAAATAGAATATGCAGCCACTGTTTGACAGATGAGGTCAAAACAGAGGTGCACTTCCTCCTAAAATGCAAAAAAAAAAAGACAAAGCAAGGAAAACATACTTTGACAAACTCAGTCTGGCAACCCCAGATTTTAAAGAACTAGATGATATATCAAAACTAAGAATAATCCTTGGTGAAGGAAATAGGGCACATCTTTCATAGGGCAGGACTTTCATATGAAGAAAGACTGGATAGACTCGACTTGTACTCGCTAGAATTTAGAAGATTGAGGGGGGATCTTATAGAAACTTACAACATTCTTAAGGGGTTGGACAGGCTAGATGCAGGAAGATTGTTCCTGATGTTGGGGCAGTCCAGAACAAGGGGTCACAGTTTAAGGATAAGAGGGAAGTCTTTTAGGACCGAGATGAGAAAATCATTTTTTACACAGAGAGTGGTGAATCTGTGGAATTCTCTGCCACAGAAGGTAGTTGAGGCCAGTTCATTGGCTAGATTTAAGAGGGAGTTAGATGTGGCCCTTGTGGCTAAAGGGATCAGGGGATATGGAGAGAAGGCAGGCATGGGATATTGATTTGGATGATCAGCCATGATCAAATTGAATGGCGGTGCAGGCTCGAAGGGCCGAATGGCCTACTCCTGCACCTATTTTCTATGGTTCTATGGTTCTATGGTCCAGCGATTCCAGCTATTCCACGGATTCCGACGCACCCACCTGCTGCTGGTCAGACAGCCACAGCTCGTCGGCACGCACCGCTAGTCTAATCAGATCTTTAAAGCTCTCCCCTGAGAGCTGCCGGCGGATGTCTCGTGGCAACTGCTGCAGGTAAGTAAATTCAAACAGCGGGCAGGGCTTGTGGTCCCCCAAGAGCGTGAGCATCTCGCTCATGAGGGCCGAGGGCTCTGGTCGTCGAGCCCGCCCATGTTGAGGACCCGACATGCGTGCTCCATACGGCTCGGCTTGAGTAGATCCGGAGCAGCAGCTCCTTGAGGCGTGCGTACTTACCCGCCACCAATGGGTTTTCGAGGTAAGGAACGACCCGACCGGCCGTTCGCTGATCCAGAGCGCTTACCACGCCTACCAAACCCCCGGTTGCGAGGTCCAAAATTTAGGCGGCTTCAGGGAGACCGCGTTGAGTTGGGCCTCGTAGGCGGCAGCGGCGGAATGCATCTTCTTACGAAATTTCCCTTCCAGGATTACATTCCTGAACGTCGGGGTCACCAGTATTGCGGGGACTTGCAGGAGTCCAGCCAAAAGCTAAGCGGACACAAGTTGTGTGCTTGAGACGTGTTTTAATCGGTAAGATACAGCTCCCTACTCAAATGGGCACGGGCGTTGCCCGACCTTAAATACCCCTAAGGGTCTACCCCGTGACCTGCGCCTACCACACCGAGACACCTAACTCCTCCCTCCAGAACCGAGGGTTCGCTCTGCCAGTGGCCTACCTCCAAGTGCCGCCACACCTGAACAATTAGAAACACCTGTGAAGCCATGTGTCCCAAACATCACGATGCCCTGAAATGGGGGGACTATATTTAAACACTGCTGTAATTTCTACATGATGAAACCAAAATGTATAAAAACACCTTTTAATAAAATCTGACAATGTGCACTTTAACCACGTGTGATATCAGAAATATCAAATTGTGGAGTACAGAAGCAAATAAATGAATGATGAGTCTTTGTCCCAAACATGGAGGGCATTGTAATTAGGTGAACATACAATATACTTGATTATTACAGTCATTAGTAAACCTCTATTAATAATAATAATCAGTAATGATGAATCTGTTGCCAGTTTCAGTGAGTTATTTTCCATTTTGCATCTCATTATCTCATTGCATCTCATTATCTCCCAAATCTTTAATTTGACAAAAACTAAGAATCAATGGAAATGAATAAAATGTCAAAAGCAATGATAACTAAAATTAGAGCATATGGTATTGGGGGTAGGGTGTTGACGGATAGAAAATTGGTTGACAGACAAGAAGCAAAGAGTAGGAGTGAACGGGTCCTTTTCAGAATGGCAGGCAGTGGCAAGTGGAGTGCCGCAAGGCTCGGTGTTGGGGCCGCAACTGTTTACCATATATATTAATGATTTGGAAGAGGGAATTAGGAGCAACACTAGCAGGTTTGCGGATTACACAAAGCTGGGTGGCAGTGTGAACTGTGAAGAGGATGTTAGGAGGTTGCAGTGTGACCTGGACAGGTTGAGTGAGTGGGCAGATGCGTGGCAGATGCAGTATAATATAGATAAATGTGAGGTTATCCACTTTGGTGGCAAAAACAAGGGGGCAGATTATTATCTCAATGGGGTTAAGTTAGGTAAGGGGGAGGTACAACGAGACCTGGGTGTCCTTGTACACCGGTCACTGAAAGTTGGCGTACAGGTACATCAGGCAGTGAAGAAAGCTGATGGAATGTTGGCCTTCATAACAAGAGGATTTCAGTATAGGAGTAGAGAGGTTCTTCTGCAGTTGTATAGGACTCTGGTAAGACCACATCTGGAGTATTGCGTACAGTTTTGGTCTCCTAATTTGAGGAAGGTCATCCTTGTGATTGAGGCAGTGCAGCGTAGGTTCACAAGATTGATCCCTGGGATGGCGGGACTGTCATATGAGGAAAGATTGAAAAGACTAGGCTTGTATTCACTGGAGTTTATAAGGATGAGGGGGGTATCTTATAGAAACATAAAATTATAAAAGGACTGGACAAGCTAGATGCAGGAAAAATGTTCCCAATATTGGGCGAGTCCAGAACCAGGGGCCACAGTCCTAGAATAAAGGGGAGGCCATTTAAGACTGAGGTGAGAAAAAACATTTTCACCCAAAGAGTTGTGAATTTGTGGAATTCCCTGCCACAGAGGGCAGTGGAGGCCAAATCACTGGATGGGTTTAAGATAGAGTTAGATAGAGGTCTTGGGGCTAGTGGAATCAAGGGATATGGGGAGAAGGCAGGCACGGGTTATTGATTGGGGACGATCAGCCATGATCACAATGAATGGCGATGCTGGCTCGAAGGGCCGAATAGCCTCCACCTGCACCTATTTTCTATGTTTTCTAACCTTGTTGGAATCCAGAATTGGTGAAACCTGTTGGGGTAATCTTGAATCTCATTTCACAATTATATCAATTGTTTCAGGAATTTACTGAAGGAACTTTGGATAATTGGTTGAGTCTATTGCAAACTTGACCCATTCCTTAGCCAGTCTTTTGAGCATGTGGTTATTTTGATGTCCTAAAATACAAAAATACAGATTTAAAAGAATTACCCAATTACATTTAGCACGTCAGTTCTGTAATGGTAATCTTTCTGTCAATATATTAGTCAGTGTCCCAGTCCTTGTTTAGTTGATAGCATTCTTGCTTTTTGACTTTGTCATGGTTTCAAGTACTACACTAAAGAGTGAAGAAGAGCAATCATGATTGACAATTTCCTGGAGCTCTGACAAAATGCTACAATATTGGAGTTCCCACTTTACTGATGAGATGTAAGCTGAGGTAAAAACAAAAATGCTGGAAATACTCAGCAGGCCAATCAACATGACAATTCCATGACCCAAGGCCAATTTCACATTGGCCCATTTTAAAGAAGAGCAGAGGAATTCTAACTGGTATCCTGGACCATATCAATAGACAATAGATAATAGACAATAGGTGCAGGAGTAGGCCATTCGGCCCTTCGAGCCAACACCGCCATTCAATGTGATCATGGCTGATCATCCCCAATCAGTACCCCGTTCCTGCCTTCTCCCCATATCCCCTGACTCCGCTCTTTTTAAGAGTCCAATCTAGCACTCTCTTGAAAGCATCCTGAAAACCTGCCACCACCGCCCTCTGAGGCAGAGAATTCCACACACTCACAACTCTCTGTGAGAAAAAGTGTTTCCTCGTCTCTTTTCTAAATGGCTTACTCCTTATTCTTAATCTGTGGCCCCTGGTTCTGGTCTCCCCCAACATCGGGAACATGTTTTCTGCCCCTAGCGTGTCCAAGCCCTTAACAATCTTATATGTTTCAATGAGATTCCCTCTCATCCATCTAAACTCCAGAGTGTACAAGCCCAGCTGCTCCATTCTTTCAGCATATGACAGTCCCGCCATCCCGGGAATTAACCTTGTAAACCTACGCTGCACTCCCTCAATAGCAAGAATGTCCTTCCTCAAACCAAAACTGCACACAATACTCCAGGTGTGCACTGGGGCTCTGTACAACTGACTAGGGCTCTGTACAACTGAATGCCACTCAATCCCTCAATCAATGTCACTTAAAGAACAGCTTGGCTCCTTATTGATACTGATCTGTATCTAGGATCTTGCTGGGTCCAAAATACTGCCATGATTGCACCTCAAAGATATTGATTGTGAAGTGTTTGGCGAAGGCAAAGGTCAAAAATTGGGCACACACTGTAGCTGTATACCAAATAAAACCAGAACTGCCCAATCTCAATTGAAAAGATTTTTGTTTTCCAGTGGATTGATTTTTACCCCTGTTTTACCCTCATTTATACTTTTGGAATTGGGAAGGAAAATATCACACAAAACTAGAATTACAAAAGTAGAAAAAGTATCTCTCCAATGTCTGTATTTCACGAACCATGTGTTTGAAAGTCAAAATGTCATTCCGTACATCCAATTTTATGCTTATTTTTTCAGTGTTGATGACAGTACCCTCTTGTAAACAGCTAGGGGCAGTATTCTACAGCAGAATAATTTTCAAAGCTTTGAGTGGCATGAATCTCTGACTCCAATAATCCTATAAATCAAGTCTAGACATGACAATACTGCTTCACATAGGTTGCCACGTTTCATTCCTTTTGACTTTTAACAAAATGTAGTTTTATTTGCAAATTATCGTGCTCTAATTATACCCTTTCTGTTCCTTCACTTGCAATACTGTAATTATCTTAATACATTGGTAATGAGCAATCTTTTCTTTTAAATGTCATGTGCTATATACTATCCAGCTGTTTCATTTTTACATGAGTACTGCAAATTAGCTAATATTCTTTCTTTAGTCCGTTTTCTTTAGGAAACATGATTTGTTTCTCCCTGCTCCCTCTCCCCATGCCGAAATGTGCAGTCGGATATTAAAGGAAAACTATGTTTGTTCCAGAGGTTCAATTCTTTATTAATCAGATTGTGATACTGCTGTTTTTTATTGCCTCCCAGGATCATACAATTTGTTGAGTTTTCCAAGTGGTTTTGTGCAGATTCAATTTGCTGGGACTGTATAGACTTGGCATAGGTGTAACACAGGTTCTGAATTTGCACAGATGCAAACTATCATTACAAGGCTAATATAGAGCAAATATTGTGTAGTGAATTGTATGATTGGCAATATAATCTCGTTTCTCAGCAGGAGCCCCTCGGGACAGCTTGCTCAGTACTCTGCTTTAATCCCTACACCCACGATGGTATAACTAGGCACAGCTCTAATGCCATCTTTAAGTTTGCCAACGACACCAACATCTTTGGACAAATAAGGGGTATTGATGAGTCAGAGTGCAGGATGAAGATCAACAATCTGGTTCAGTGGTGCTAGAACAATAATCTTGCTCTCAACATTAGCAACACTAAGGAGCTAATTGTTGACTTTGGGAAAAGAAAGCCAATGATCTATGAATCTGTCTTCATTGGCTGGATAGCAGTGTTGCCAATAGCTACAACCATATGTCTTCGATGATCTAACATGGGCCCAGCACATTGGAAATTCAAACTTTCAAGCTCGAAGGAAACTGCAGAAAATGGTGAAGATTTCCTGGTTCATCATGAGTACTGACCTCCGCTACAAAGCACTGACTCGTGCAGCTAATCTTCTTGAGTCAGCACTTCCTGTAGATGGTGGGGAAGTATCGAACACTTTTTGCAGCCTCCTTCATTCTTGAGTGTTTCAATTTACAAACCAGGCTGTGCTGCCACCAGTCAGTAAGATCTCAAAGACAAACGTCCATCCTGGCCATGCCGTCTTCTCGCTGCTACCATCAGGAACAAGTATAGGAGCCTGAGAACTTTTACCTCCAGATTCAAAAAGGGCTTCTTCCCATCAACCATCAGATTCTTGATCCATCCCACACAACGCTAATCAACCAAACACTTCCGAACCACTATGGGCTTTGGACTACTACGCTGCACTATGTATTTTGAATTTTGCACTATCTTTATCTAGGGAGATCAAGCGTAGACTTGGCAATGGTCCACCAAGGCATACTGAATTACATGTTTGCTGGATGAACATCACCACTTATTTCGTTTGGGTAGCTTACAATGAATTACTCAATTTAACATTGAATTATCCAAATTTAGGTAACTACCAAACCCCTCACCCTTTCTTTATTCCCTTCGCCCACATCCTTTCCCCCTCCCTCTCTCCCCTGTGCCCAACCTGGACTTGAACCTATTTCTCTCCTCCCATTCTCTTACCACCTACATTCCTTCCTTTAGCTTCACAATTTGTAACTCTTCAATACTTTTGTCTCACATCTTCTGTCCTTTCATCTCTGTCATTTGTCCATCCATCTGCCTATCAAAATAAATGCTCACATGTATCCACCAATTACCTGCTAGACTTTCTCCTGCTTCTCCTCTTACAGCTTCTACGCCACCTATTCACGTTCTCCAGAGATGCTGCCTGACCCACTGAGTTTCTCCAGCACTTTGTGTCACTGTTACGGTGCATATGACAAATAAACACCTTTAATCTTGATCTTGTGACCTTAATATTGCTGACCCCAGTTTCTATCACCTGGCATTAATGTTGTCTTGAATAGCTTTATTTTGTTTGTTCATCTTAATAGTTCTAAATCTGCACATATCCAGTTTGAATTCAACTGGGAAGATCAAGATAATAGAGGAGATGCCATGTTGGATCAGGTTTAAATTGAAAGAACAATCTGCTGGTAACTTTTCCTGATCATTCTGTAAACAAGTTTGACAGATCTCATTGCAGAGTGTTCAAACTAGTGTGTGACAATAAACTGCAAGTTTAAAGAGCCTGTGGATGCTATTGTTTTCTAGGCAAATCAGCACATTTTGACTGGTTTATTCTTAAACGTCTTTTGTTCAGCGGTCTCCAGCCTAATGGATTTTCATGACTTTTGCTTAAAAGTAGACTGAACATCACTATGCCTCAAATAAGCAGTGGAAATGCCTGTAAATGTTTACAGTGGTCACTTTTTACAATTGATTCCTTTAATTAATAAAACTCAATTTATTAATTTCTTTGTTGGGGTAATAATCAAAAGCATCACTGCAATTTATGGCACCAAGCTGGAAAAACACATAGCCCACTAATAAACATCTACAGTGTAACATAATGAAATATTTAGCTCCTATTGAGCAAAGTCCCTTGCAGCCAGTAATTGTATTACAACTTCCATTTAATCTTGATAAAAGTCTTCAAACCCGACTGAAGTAAGGCTGATTGGGATGAGAATGGATTATTTGGAAATGTCACAGTTTCTTTTCATGACTTGTTGCTTAGAACATAAATTTGGATTATTGTCTGGCTCAATCGAGCTGTGAGGATTTAGTCAATAAATTGGTTTTGTGGAAAGGAGGTATCCAATAATAAAACAGGTTTTCAGCAAATGGTACCGAGCATAAAACAACAAAACAGGATTTCTGTTTTATTCAAATATATTTGCAGCTGTACTGAAATGTTTTGTCTTCTGAAATCTTGTTTTGCCTTTCCACAGTATTAAATGCAGTTTGGTTGTAGAATGTAACTGACATAATGGCGCCGAAGAGGGTGACATGCTGTGAGCCCCGCAATTTTATTTGTTTATTTATTTATTTGTTTGTTTATTGCTCTTTCGTTCTTTTCGCACACATTAGATAGCACAGTCAAATGCTAGTGCAGTAGCAGCTTTCCTGAAGCTTTTTAGTTTTGTTGTTGTTGTTTTGCACAGTTTTCAGGCCCAGTGTTTTCAAGACAGAACCACCTGGAACAAAGAAAAATGGGCAACAGCACCACAACCCCCAAAATCAAGTACAGCAAACAGACACTTCTAGACATCAGGTCGACGATTGCTCGCCGAGACCATATCACTCCCATCCTGGAGCTCCTGCCGCCATGCCCTGAACTGCAGAAGCAGCCAAGGAAGCGAGGCCTGGACAGGCTGAAGCAGCAAGCACACTGACCCCCATTCCCTAGCTTACTGCTGGCCAACTTACAGTCCCTGGACAACAAGCTGAGCTAACTGAGGGCTCGGGTCTCCTTCTAACGAGACACCAGGGACATAAACATAATTTGCCTCACAGAAACCTGGTTGTTGGCAGGGGTCCCGGATCAAGCCATCGGGCTTTCTCCTTACATCGAGCGGGCAGGGTGAGGGGACTTTCGGGGAAGAATAGGGGCAGAGGAGTGTGTTTCTTTGTGAACAACTTATGGTGCGATCAACGCACACTGAAAACCTTCTGATCCCCCAATCTGGAATACCTCTTTGCTGGCCTTTCTAATTACCCTGGGAGTTTACAGCCGTTATTGCCACGGCTGTTTATATTCCCCCCCCCCCCCAGGCGAAGACAGAGCAGGCACAGCGGGAACTATATAAGGCCATCAGCACGCAGGAGATCATACACTGCCTTCATCACCGCGGAGGACTTCAACAGCGCCAACCTGAGAACAGTCATCCCAAAACTCCACCAGCACCTCTCCTGCCCCACGCGCGGAGACCGCATACTGGATCACTGCTAAACCATTTTCCGCCATGGCTACAAGGCCGCCACCCGCCCACCACTGGGCAAATCAGACCACTCCTCCATCCTGCTCCTCCCCGCCGATAGGCGGAGGCTCAAAGGGGAAGCCCTCGTCTATAGGTCAGTTCAACGCTGGACGGACCATGCAGACTCCACACTTTAGGAATTTTTGATCAGGTAGACTGGTCGCTGTAGAGAGTCAACGCTCGCAAAGCGGCCGGCCCTAGGTCGTGAAGATCGGAGACCACATCTCCTCAGCCCCTCCTGTATGCGACAAAATGTGTAAGAAAGAACAGCAGATGCTGGTAACATCGAACGTAGACACAAAATGCTGGAGTAACTCAGCGGGTGAGGCAGCATCTATGGAGGGAAGGAATGGGTGACGTTTCGGGTCAAGACCCTTCTTCAGACTGATGTCAGGGGAGGGAGCGGGACGAAGATAGAATGTAGTACTCCCTGCATGTAGTACCCCCTCCTGTACTCCCTGTACACCCACGACTGTGACCCAACATGGCACCAACACCATCGGCACCGGGGGCCGAAAGGGCCTGTACCGTGCTGTATCTCTAAACTAAGTGAGGGGATTTGATTGGCAGATAGGTGGAAAAAGTGACAAAAGCTCGTGCTGAAAAAGAGTTAAAAGTGTGTCAGATAAAGAGTGAAGAGCAGTGAAATGTAAAGTCAGAGGGAGGGATATAAGTGGAAGAAGCTGGGGAGGCGCTCAAGATTCCAGCATCTGCTGTTCCTTGTCTCCATATGATTCTATCTCACTGTTTGCCTATCATTCTGAGTCTCTTTTTATTTGACTACCTGTGTATCCTGAAGTACTCCAGCACTTTTGTAATCGAGGGTGTGCAATTCCTTGTGTGGACATACAGAGGGACACATGCACACGCACATGCATGGATGTATGCACATATTTTCATTCTGATCGGTTGCAATGATTTTTGTATTTGGGAGTAGCCACAATCTATCCTGTGTTAATAAAAATTGCCTTGAGACCTACCTTAAACCATCAAGAAAAAATAAAGAGTTTTCTCACCAGCACAACACTTATGACCTCTACATGGCCAATGAATTTACAGTTTGAAATGTAGCCTTGTTGTATGATGAACATAAAGCATAGCCTTGTTGTATGATGAACATAAAGCATCATAATCATAATCATACTTTATTAGCCAAGTATGCTTTGCAACATACGAGGATAGAAAAATAAGCACAAGAACAGGTCCTTCAGCCCACAAAGTCTATGCTGAACATGATGTCAAGATAAACTCTTATCTACCTGCACATAATCCATATCCTTAAATTCCCTGCATATACATATGCCTATCCAAAAATTTCTTAAATGTCATTATTGTAACTGGCTCCACCACCACCCTTGGCAACGCATTCCAGGCACTCAACACACTGTTTAAAAAAAAACTTGCCCCAAACATCTCCTTTAAACTTCGCGTCTCCTGCCTTAAAGGTAATCCCTCCAGTATTTGATTTTTCCCATTCTGGGAAAAAGGCTCTGACTGTCTACCTATCTATTTATATCACGTCTCCCCACAACCTCCTGTGTTCCAGAGAAAACAAGATTAGGATAAATCCAGCAATGCTGATTCCATTATTTCTCCATGATCCTAATAATAGCATCAATAAATTATACACACATAATGAGGAAAGTTAGCATCTGAAGGATTTCACCATCTGGGTGAACTAGCACTGTACACAACCCAACCTTACCATAACAGTACTCATGTAACCCAGCAGTGAGAATTAGAAACTGAGAAATATTTTTGACAACTAAGAATTTATAAGGTTTCTTACAGCTATTACAACCAGAAGGAATAATTCTGTCTGCCATAATACCTGATTTTAATAAATAGTTTAATTATCAGCTGTTGGAAATCTAATTATGAGGAAGTCCGCTAGGCACAGAACTTATGATCTGACTAAAATTTGGTGTGTTTAATCAGTTCCAATTTATTAGAATGATTAAAGATGGTGTGTTAGTCCTAGAATGAAATGTGCTGCAGGAAACTGATTTGATTAAATTGTTGCAGGCAGGAATAATATTTGCTCATATATAAAGAATCTTGCTATAGCTTTCTATTTGCCATTGTTCATCTCGTACTCGCTCAAACATTTATCTGCTTCCAGCACCATCCCTTGTAGCGAGTTCCAGGTATCCACCGCTCTCTAAGTTTAAAGAAAGAACTTGTCCTGCTCATCTCCTTTAAACTTACCTCCTTTGGCCTTAAAACTCCAGTCTTTGACATTTCCATCCTGGGCAAAAAGTTCTGACTGTTTACGCTATCTATGTCTCTCATAATTTTATACTTCTATCTGGTCTCCCCTCAACCTCCGATACTTCAGAGATAACAATCCAAGTTTGTCCAACCTCTCCTGATTAGATAACACCCTCTAATCCAGCCAGCATTCTCGCAAACCTCTCCTGCATCCTCTTGAAAGCCTCCACATCCTTCCTGCAATGGGGCAACCAGAACTACACACAATACTTCAAATGTGGCCTAACCAAGGTTTTAAGCTATAACATAACTTCCTGACTCTTATACTCTATTGATGAAGACTCATACAATATGCCGCCTTTATCTACCTACTTGTGTTGCCGCTTTCAGGGAAGTATGGACTTAGACCCCAAAATCTCTCTGTAACCTTCAATATTGTTAAGGGTCTAGCCATTAAGCTGAATATGTTTCCCTTCCATTCGATCTCCCAAAATGCAACACATCCTTGCTAGGATTGAATTCCATCTGCTATGTCTGCACCCAGATCTGTAATTGAGCTATGTCCTACTGTATGCTTTGACAGCCTTCCTCACTTCCATAACTCCAACTATTTAGTTGTTGTCTGCAAACCTATTAATAAACCCATTTACATTTGTGTTCAAGTTTTTTAATATATATCATAAACAACAGAACTTCTGCAGGTGCCCAGGAGAGAGCATTCCGACTGGTTGCTTCACAGCCTGAATTTTCAAATAAAAGTATTTAAGGCTTTGGTTTACAGGCATGGATTAATAGCTTCCAACTCTCACCCCAAGTAATTGACTCGGAAGACTAATGTCAACACTTTTTAAAGGCAAACGTTTGCACTAAGAATTGATCATACTTCATCTGTTGAATTTCACTACGCATGCAATCTACTGTGTTGTTGTTAGTTGGTTAGTTGTTCGATAGCTCATATCTGAAACATGCGCACTCTATTGGGCATCTATTAGCAACAATGCTGGGGAACTTTCACTTTACCACAGTTATACTTATGAGTTACAAACACAGGTTGAAATTGCTTTGTCATGGTACCATAAACAAACACAGTTGATGGTTCTTTCTCCTGGCAGTTCATGAGAGAGCCTGTCTAAGGGGTCATAGTTTCCATCAGGATATTTACTAGCTCTATCAGCTAGATCTCCATTTAATCTCGGTCTTCCTCTTTGTCGCTTCTCTCATTAATTTGTTTCCTAAAGATGCACATCTGCTTCTCCTGGCTGAAAGCTGAAATTTGCCAATTTCCCGATGACGTTTAGTGAGATCAGCTTTATCATACTGTGCCTGTGCCCTTTTGCAGTAATAGTAGTTATGATTGAAGGGCCAAATATTTTTTACTCATCTCTGTTATTTTTAGCCTTACTAAATAGGTACTCAATAGTGCTTTATTTGTCACATGCAATTGCACAGTTAAATTCATTTTACATATATTACACAGGCAGACGGCCTCCATTTTTGGCACCATTATGCAAAGTTCAAAGTCCAGTCGGCCTTGGTTAAAGAAAACCTAAAGTCTGAAGAAGAGCCCTATCCCAAAACATTGCTTCTCCATGGCCTTCAGAGATGCTGCCTGACTCGATGAGTTTCTCCAGCACTTTGTTCTCTGCACAATTCAAGCATATTTAGTACATTGTGTCTCCTACAGAGTAATTGAGTGAGTAGAACAAATATTTTTTATTTCCTGCAAGATTATACGGAAGTCTTCCCCTAGTCCACTTATTTACGCAAGGTAGACACAAATGCTGGAGTAACTCAGCGCTACAGGCAGCATCTCTGCTGAGAAGGAATGGGTGACATCACCCATTCCTTCTCTTCAGAGGTGCTGCCTGTCCCGTTGAGTTACTTCAGCATTTTGTGTCTACCTTTGATTTAAACCAGCATCTGCAGTTGTCCAAGTCTTCAGACTGAAGAAGTGTCTCGACCCGAAACATCACCCATTCTTTTTCTCCAGAGATGCTGCCTGTCCCGCTGAGTTACTCCAGCATTTTGTGTCTGCCTTCGATTTAAACCAACTTCTTCAGTTCGTTCCTACTTATCTACGCATGTCCACATCTCAAGAAATAACAGCTGTGAGAGCTGAATCAAGGGAGTTTTGCCAATTTTAGACAGGGGAACCATTTAATAAGGCAGTTATCTCAGTTGCATGGAATAGGTAGAAGTGTATGTAAACTCAGTCCTAGTTTCTTAGTTGTGGAAAAGTTTACCAAGTGCCTTTTGTTAACCCAAACCCTGCTATAATTAGACACTCTTAAATGCTAATTTTTTTAAGCCCTACATGCCTGCTTAGGGTGATGTAAGACATGCCATGTCACACCCGGAAATAGATTAAGAGAGTGTCTTGGGTCGCTTGCAAATAATTAGCAGTCATTATCACAACATTTTGTCTGGTCACTTTCTCATTGTTCATAAATTGGATGCTGCAATATGTCCTCTATTATTATATTAGTAAATATATTCAAAACATTTGAGTTTGCAGAGGTCAAAAATGATGCCATATAAATGCATATTATTTTCCTCAACTGGTTTTATTCGCAAGTTATTTGCTCAGATTTTGGATGGCCTCCAGCAATGTTCTGCGGTAACTTGTACTAATATCACGGCTATTTCTGATTTTAAATGGTAACATTTGCTTATCCTGCTTGTGTGGCCATTAATAGGCATGGTAGCTCAGGAATTCTATCCTATGGCACAATTATAATTTATGCTGCATCAGAATACCTACAAAAAATTTATCATATAAAGTATTGATCCATTATTGATTTCCGTACTGGATCCAAAAATGTCTAGGTGCAAACTCACTCAGAATTGTGTTGTAGCTTTTAAATGTGCACAATATGATGCCAATTTCATAAATTTCAATTGCTGCATGGGTGGTGAACTTTGCAGGCCCCTGATGCAGAAACAAGCATTCTCAATAAACCTGATGCCTTTAGAATAAACCGGCGGATGTTGTGTCTATTTTATTTAAAGATCTTGCAACAGTTCTCCCTTGGAGCTCTCTCGCAATTCATTTCATGGCGACGCAATCTGTGACTTCCTGTTGCATGGTCTGCCGTGGTCGACTCCAGTGAAAAATAGCCGAATAGCTGAAATGCATTAATTGTGCAGTAGCTGTTCTACTGTGCATGACATTTTGCACAATAGCATTTTATGGCAACAGGGCTCTTGCGAAATGAAAACATAGGCTCAGTTCTTCAAACACTGAAAAGTTTCTGGGCCAGTTTTTCTTTGTCATTCTTGGCACTGGCAGAAAATGGTATAAATGTGCTGCACAATGGAATATCAAGCTATTTTAAAAATAAATGACAGCCAAATTAATTCAAAATAGCCATACATCTATCTAGTCAACAGCCAAGTTTAAATTTGGGCTGTTTTAAGTGAACTAAATGAAAGAAATACACTTATCCCCAGTATATCTGGGAAGCTGCTGCAATTTTCCTGGTCTTCACACTCCTAATCATTATCCCATGAACTGTGTATGGGTAACGGGAAAATAGTGGGCTGATACATCATGGCCACATGGCTGAGGCTGGCAGATAAGTAACATTTAGGATAATGATATTATCATTGTAACCCATTGTATAAGGAGTAAGTACCTTTCTGACATTGGAGAAAATGGAGCACACAGCTCCATCAGGCTTTGTGTATTTATGACTTAAAAGTGTATTGAAATACATTTTAGTAAGTTGAGATAACCACACTTCAAAATCGCAATTTGATTTAATCGCCAACACTATGTATTGTGAAATAGTGCTACCATTGTCACACAATCTTGTCTGACAGCTGGATTGGCCTTTGATCATTCTTTTGAGAGGTACTTCACTACCATATGCTGGCATGAGGTTAAAAGTGTTCCATACAGGTAAGCACTACAAAGCTGTAAACAGTTTCTTTTTTCTATTTATAGTAAATGAATGAGATTTCAATGAAATAATAACATTAGATTTTATTATTTATTGTACATTGTGTTTTCTTAGTCTGTTATTGCCTTCTCTTGCTTTCCCAGCAGATAAACAATTGTATTCAATTATCGCCTACACAGTGTCTGTTGTTATGATTGATGGCCTATGCCTTCTTACACCTTGGCCTTACCACGGTTATGTTCCTTTCAGTTCTTTTGATTTTGGTAATGATATGCTAAAGGAAATGCATTAATGGCTGAATGGATTGACAATTTGGCCCTACAACGAAATGGATTCTAAAATACTTTATACAGCACTAGCTCTTTGCAAAAAACATTTTATGTAACATTTTCTAAAAGAAAATTGATCTAAACCATTTTGCAAAGGCGAATAGTCAAAAACTAGGAACTAGACCAGAGAAAGTAATATTGGCAAGCTTGAGGAAATCGATTTAAAAAACTGACCTAACGGAGAAGGGTTGAGACTTGAACTAAACTAGTCAAGGCATGGCAGGTAATGTTGAGACAAAAGGAGGGGAATGCAGCAGAAGTGAGAGCTAAAGATATTAAGAGTTTGTGACACGTAGAACAGAAGTAGAGGCAAGATAATTTCTCCAACCTCTATGAATGAGCTGCTTTAGGTCAAAAGTATGATTTGCACAGTGCATTGCAGTGATTTATTTCTCAATCATCCTTAAAGCCAACAGCACTGGAATGGAAATGATAGGTAATGTGCTGTTGGTCCTGCTGTCCTCTCTGGTTACTTAATGCATCAGTGGATGTTGCCTCGAACAAGTGATTCATTTCCTTACCATACTATATGGTCAAGAAAATTCTGCTAGCCAGTTGACCTGTAGCATGTTTATTCAGGCTAATGTCCCTGGGGAATATATGTGACCTGAAAAGATTTCTAACCTTGCATTTTGATATAATATATTTAACTTGGTGATCGGAAGCAGAGGATAGCAAGGAAGAATGTTTGTCTGATTTGAAAGTTTGTGACCAGTTACAGTGCTCTCCATAATGTTTGGGACAAAGACCCATCATTTATTTATTTGCCTCTGTACTCCACAATTTGAGATTTGTACTAGAAAAAAATCACATGTGGTTAAAGTGTTATTGTTTTTTGTTTGTAATATATATTAATGAATGGATGTGAATGTAGAGGATATGGTTAATAAGTTTGTTGATGACATAAAGATGATGGTGTTCTGGATAGGAAGGAAGGTTATCTAAGCAGGATACAGATGAAATTGAATGTTGGGTGAAGTCAGACACAAAGAGCTGGAGCAACTCAGCGTGTCAGGCAGCATCTCTGGAGGAAAGGAATAGGTGATGATTTGGGTCGAGATCCTTCAGACTGTGTCAGGGTAAAGGGTAACAAGAGATATAGATGGTACTTAGAACAAATAAATGGAAGATATGCAGAAAGCAATGATAATCACGGAAATGTGGAGGCGGAGTGTTGGATTACGGAATTCAATCCCGACTACGGAAGTGGCGGCGCTGCCTGGCAGCTGCGGCTCGCCTGCAGTCCGTCTGTTTTTCTTTTTGTTGTTTTTTTTCTTTTGTCTGTTTTAAAGTTAGTTAAATTGAGTTTATTATGTTGTGTATGTGTGGGGGGGGGGGGGGGGGGTGAAACATGGTTTTAGTCTCTTCCTTCGGGGGGATGCGACTTTTTCTTGTTATGTCTCCCGTCTCCGTCTGCGCTGAGGCCTAATGGCGGAGCTGGCGGTCTCGGGGTTGTGGCGGCGTTCCGGCGGCGGCCCGACTTGGAGCTGTGGCGGCGGCCCGACTCGGGGCTGTGGTGGCGTTACGGCGGCGGCCCGACTTGGAGCTGTGGCGGAGTTCAGCCGTTCGGCGGCGGCCCGACTCGGGGTTGTGGCGGCGTTCCGGCGGCGACTCAACTTCAGAGGCTCGGCCGCGGGCCCAGTGGACGACATCGCCGGGAGCTCGCAGGTCACAGGTTGGTGACCTGTTTCTCCGGAGCTCCCGCAACAACAGCTGCGGCCGCTAGACTGGAGGGCGGCAGCTTCGACCACCCCGTGTTTGAACCGGCCCGTTCGCGGAGCTCGGATTCATCCGCGGGACTGACTTACTTACCATCACCCGGCGGGGTCACAACATCGGAGGCCTGGATCGCCTCAGAGCAGAGGGAGACCAAGGATGAAAGAGACAAAGACTTTAAGACTTTTGCCTTCCATCACAGTGAGGAGGTGCCTGGTGAACTCACTGTGGTGAATGTTAAATTTGTGTTTATTGTGTGTTTTTGTTATTTTTATTATATGTATGACTGCAAGGCAACGAAATTTCGTTCAGACCGAAAGGTCTGAATGACAATAAAGGATACTTTGACTTTGACATGCAAGGTGATGCATTTAGTTGTCAAATATGTGTAGGACATCTAGCTATCTATAAACAACTAAAAGTCTCATCTTATATGTATGTATGTATGTATGTTCCCGAAATATAGCCAAAACGGAACACGATAGCGCAACGATTTTAGGAGCGCCTTATTCACAGGTGTGCAGTATCAAGTTTCATTATATTTTTTAAAGTAAATCACTTTATAAACTTTTAATGAACTTTATACTGTGAATGGGACAAGGCACAGAATATAATGAACTTGGCTGAGTTTGTGGGCAAGACATCAAGTAATCTTTTATTTAATATTCCTTGATAGTCATACAATCTTTATACTTTGTGTGGAAAAACATAGAACTTAGTAAACCTGAAAATGGGCATTACCAATAAATGTCATTAGTTCCAATTCCAAAAGAAAATCGCTTCCATTTTTGTCAGTATTTAAAAAGATGCAGATTGACGTTAAAATACCATCCACCTCTGTGCCCATAAGAACTGGGGCATGTGAGGTGAATTATGCCAGTCCATTGCAAGGAGTTGAAGAGATCTGTGTCTTCTTTTCCCACTTCTATTTATTCTCGCTTTTAATTTATTTATGTTTTTGCTGTCCCGAGGATTGTTCTTTAAGTTCTAACGCATTTCCCAGTGGCCATTGACAGGCGTGTCACAAGAACTGCAGGGAGCTGTTGTTTGGAAATGTATTGATAAAGTTTTCCCCCATGCTTCAGGCCGTCACTCACCTTGACGATTCTTTTCATGAGGTAATTAATTTGTTTCCTAATTTTTATTTTACGCATTGTCTGTTGAGACACCAAAGCCACATGGAGTACCTATTCAACACTCTAGAAAATCAGGAACTCTGCTTTTTATGCATTCTGGAGTTCAGAGTCATGTTTGTTCACTGGAAGCAGAGGGATATATGTTGTGGTTTTGTAATTTTCCAAGAATGCATTATGAAATATGTTTTCTCTATTTTGAAAAACCTTAATCTGTCTTTTCTATTATTAGTTAAAGTTCAAATGGGTTGCTGTTGTAACATTTCTAATATGTTATCTGGGTAATAGAGAGTTAAAGCTAATTCCTAGTAGGTCACTACACATATTCTTCAGTAAATCTATGTTTATCCAGCAACAATCATCTTCCCCCAACAAAGGTGCATAGTGAAACAGATATTCCCAGCATAAATGTGAACTTGCTACACATTTTATAGTACAACAAAATTTAAACTGTGTATTAAAATAATTTGTGATATAAGATAACAGGCAAGGATTTCATGGCAGTAATTTAATTTATCAATTCAGATGATTTCTGTAAACAATTTGAGCTCTGCTATGTCTGTTTTGACGTCATCTAGACTCCTTAATTAGATTACTACTAATCACTTCCAGGTATCTGTGATATATCTTTAAAACCATCCTTTTCTGATTATTTAGATTAAATTACAGATTGTAACAGAGTATTTCAGTGAAACGTAGCGCACTGAAATATTATGGGTAGTTCAAACAACCTCATCATTAAAATAGAAGTAACAAGTGGGTGGCCAATAAGGATTTTATTGAGGTCTGATCATTTGCAGATTAGCAAATTTCAGTATTATGTTTCAGTGGCACATTTTTTTTTGGATGACGTTGAGAATATCAGGGTTTTATTCTTTTTTATAAATTGCCTATCTTGAAACAGGGCAAGTTTTCTTCCGAAGATGCTTCCATAATGGTATTGATAGGGATTTCCAAGATTTAGATCCAGTGATGAAGAAGGGGGGGTGGAAGAGATTAATAGGAACCTGTGGGACAATTTTTTTACACAAAGGGTGGTGGGTGTTTGGAACGAGCTGCCAGACGATGTAGTTGAGGCAGGAACTAACACAACATTTAAAGAAACATTAGGACAGGTACATGGATAGGATAAGTATAGAGGGATATGGGCCACACGCAAGCAGGTGGGACTAGCGTAGATGGGGCATATAGGTCCATGTGGACAAGTTGGTCGAAGGGCCTGTTTCCACGGTGTATGACTCTATGATTCTCTGTTTCTGTTAAACTCTTCCTCCTCTGAAGGTGGTCACCCTTCATGTGATGTGGGTACAGTGATGTGCATTTTTGTTCTCCCTCGTTGGGTGAATTCCTAGCCTTAGCTTGTGGAGATGGACTAGTTGACTGAAGTTATCTGATATCCATGCATTGAAGTTCCCAGTTGTGTCTGATAGCCTTGGATTGATGACCTTTCAACAGAATTAAAATAATTGGTGATATTGTCGGTTTATACATTTAGAGAGAGGGAACAATGGAATGAGGAAAGAAAGAAAGGCAAGACCTGGCATTAGGAAGCAAACGGACCAAAGGATGACAATGCAAGGCAAAAATGAGTGTGAAGAAAAAGGCAAAGAAGAAATGTTTGTGCTACAACTTTTTGGTCTTCAATTGATTTTATAGTGAATCTAGGACATACAACAAAGTGTGTTTCAACAAAGTGGTATGTGACACCTCTTTCCCTTGAGCAAATCCTGTGGCTGCTCATGTATAGGTGGCTACTTGTAGATATGACAAAGAAGCGCAGCCCCTGTCCCTGGAAACCAACATTCAAACATCAGCAGAGGAGACATCTCATTCCTACTTCCTGCTCCTACGGCCCCCAAATGAGCAAAGTTATCAATTTCAGCCCAAAAGCTGGCAGTTGTTGGGGCAGCGCAAAAACTGGCTCTGAGCCTAAGGGTTAAATATCCCTGGGAATTTGATTAGTACTGTCGCTGACCAGTTCTCTTGAGTGTATGAATTACTCAAACGCTGGGAGACAAGCTTGGGACAGCAGGGAATCTTTGTAACTCTGCAGGATGTTTCCCTTAACAGCGTCACCATCCCCATCCCCCATCCTGCCTCAAAGCAAAAGCAGAGGCCTCTGTACGTTTCTAAATTTGTAAGGGTATTGTGATGGAGGAGAATGTTGAGACTGTTGCACCAGCTGCTCATGAGCTGAATGGCCACTTTCTCAGAATGTGATAACTCCATGGTACTAACACGCAAATTAACCAAGGAAAATGCTAAATCTGGCGCATGAGTATTCCAGTATGTAAAACAAATATCAAAAATATGAGGGAGTTTAATATGAATGAAGACACATGGATCTAATGGCGCAGTTATTGCCTCAAAATGCTGCTATGTTTTTATTCCGTTCCCTGTTTCATTTCTCTGTTTAAGAGTTCCCCATTCACCAGAGGCGAACGGTAGCTGGCGACACTAATTCACAGATAAATAATTTCGAATTTTAGAATAATGTTTCCCTGAACAGTGAGTGAGCACTTATCAGGTTTTATCAGGTAAATTAATTTTTCCGTTTGAAGCTGAAAGTTTGTTTTGAATGCTGCCTGAAAGGGTTTTATGAAAGGTACAGAGTTTCTTTTTTATGCTAATCAATATTTAAATGAACGATGAGGGTTTTTGAAACACGATAACAAATTTCGCTGTTATTTACAGAAAACTTTGGTGTCCATTTCGAACTGGGAATAAAGGAAAAATATATTTAATTGCTCATTTTTTTTCTTTTGTATTTTCCATTATATACTCATTTATCTCAAGAACCCTATTTTTGTTACGATCCTTGCATGGTCTTAGATCCCTTGTTATCAATTCTCCCGTAACGTTGTACACATTATCTTGCCGAGTACGGTTTCTTGCTCTGCTATCTTCAATCGATTCTCTCTGTTTCTTTGCTTCTTTCCCCTTAATTGCTTTTGCTTCTGAACTTTACCGTCCTCTGCGTCATTTTTCTGTTGCTATCACAAGGTGGTGGTTTGTGGTACAAGGGCATAAAGTAGGGAAAGGAGCTACACAAAGGTGTGGATTGTGGGGAAAATCTTTGCATCATTTTTTTTCCCTCACCTTCACTTTGCATTGCCTGTCCCTTTTCTTGGCACAACCATAAAAATGTTGATATTGTACCATTAGGTCTCTAATATCCTCATACCTTGATTTTCATTAGGTTACTTCATAAAATGTTATTTCTTTCAAAATTCCTCTTGAGATTATACAAAATATTGATTGAAAATTTGAAGAAAGAAATGAGTCATTAATGTTTAAATTACTTTTCTCTTTTATCCCCTCATTGTGACTACTTTTCTGCCTAATTTTTTCTCAAAAAATGTAAGTAAATAATATTGAACTTTTCATTGAACTAAATGCAGCTCTTTTTCTGAAAAGAATCTGCCACACTTTATCTTTCTCTGCCTCTGACTTCTCCCTCACTACTTTACTCAGTCACATAAAATGCTTTCAATATAAAATAGAATAAAAGTGACACAAACCTTTAATCAGAACACAAAACCTCCCTCCCCAAATCCAAGTAAATAAAGAAACCTATATTAAAATTAAAATATCCTCTCCATTCCAGCAATAGTTTTACATCACTAAATTTGTTGCATTATTTTTCAAAATTAGTTCCCCAAAAATTTGCTGTTGGGCAATAATTGCAATGTTTTGGGTTGATCTTTCGGTCCATTGATTAAACCAGATTGGCCAATACTGGGGAATTGGGAACATTGCACACATGCAGAGTGCACACTCCAAATTTGGCGCTCGGAATCACAGCTCTGGGCAGAAATATCAAATTCATTCCTATTCTTTTGAACAAAATTGGGGCTTTCAAGTGAAAACCTCTGTCATGCGATTGCTAAAATGGAAAGGGCACGTCAGCAATTATGGTATATTGCAAAGTATATTATTTCAGCGAGTCAGACAGCATCTCTGTTGATGCTACCTGATCTGGCAGTTCCTTGTGTTTACAATATCTTTCTTCCATTTATGCCACATATCAGGAATGCGATGAAATTCAAAATATATAAACTTCTAATGCTGGAAACCTAAAGCTAAAACACAAAATGCTGGAAGCACCTAGTAAGGCAGACAGCTTCAAGTTTAGGACCTTTCATCAAAATTGGGAAAGAGGGAAAGCAAGTTAGAGTAGCTAGCAGAGTAGATGGGGAAATGGTCAGGTGGAACAAAGGGAATTTTAATGAAAGAATGAAACCAGATGACGTCATGTGGTCATTATAGGCCCATTACAATCAGATTAAGCTTTTTTGTGTTTATATTTAGTTGCTATCGTTAAGGCTGGGAAATGTATATATAAAAATTGAGCCAAAACGAAGGTAGGCAAATGTGGCCAATTATAATACATATAAGAGGAACGAGTTATCTAATGTTGGAACATTTGATACTAAGAATTACAGACCGTATTGTGTGCAGGTGGAAATTGAGGCTTCTTCAAGCATTGTTATAACAGTGCAGTGTAAGGATCTGCAGTGCATTGCAGAGTTGGCGTGTCATGGTGAATTAAATTAGCTGGCAACTGGGAGCTCGGAGCCCCTAATGCAAATTGAACACTGGGCAATTGCTTTGTGGAGCATCTAAATTTGTTTGGTTTCTCCAGTGTAGATGGGGTCACATTGTGAACACCAAATCCAGTGCTCCGGATGGCAGAAGTGCAAGTGAATCACAGCTGCACTAAGACTGTTTGGGTCCCTGGATGGTGGGAAGGGAAGAAGGGAAAGGTAGGTGTTGCAGTACACGAAAGGTGCTATAAAACTGGGAGTGCTTTAGAGTTAGGGTAAGTGGGAAAACTCCAATTAAAATCAATGGGTCTGATGAATAGCTTTAGAGCTGTTCATCAGTCATACTAAGGGCGTGGGTAGCAATCTGTCTAAAATGTTTAAAGGTTACGGGGAGGAAAATGTGTCTGCTGGTGGAATCTTGCTGGAGCTGAAAATTGTGAAGAATAATCTGGTGATTCTGGAAGCTAGTGAGATGAAATGTAAAGGCTAGGTAAACTATGCCTGGGTGGTGGTGATTGGCTTCTGCAAGATAACGGTCAGTTTGCAAGACAACCGCAGCTCCAGCTTTGGTGGCAGATTTGATGACAATGTCAATATTGGTTCTTAATGAGTGCAATGCTGCAAATTTAGAGGTTTGTAGATTAGAGTGACTGAGAGTGGAAAAATCGAATGAATGAATACTTTATTGTCACATGTGCCAAGTCACAGTGAGATTCTTTGCTTGCATGCCCAAGGTATGGAAATAGTCCCACATAAGGGCGCTGACAAAGTTACAAAATATACACGGTATCCGCACCAGGTCCTCATTTGTTCTCCCCCCCTCACATCAGCCTCCCCACACTGGGTCCCTCATTGTCTATTGGTCTGCCCCTCCCTCACGGTGATCCCCCCATGCCGGGACCTCCATTGATCTTTCCCTTGGCAACAGCGTCCTCACTTCCACGTGGTCCGTCCTGTCAGTCGGCACCACCATCATCCGCCGCACCAACCACTCCACTATCGCTGCCGCGTCCTCTCCGTGGCGCCGACCCAGGCCCCAGCCGCATGACTCCGTCGGCACCCGACCTAGAGTGAATGCAATTTGCTTTTTCTATTTCAAAACAACTAACATTTAATTCTATTTCTTTCTGTGGAAAACAGTCAAAAAAGGCTTTGAAATGTGGTAGACTCTGATCCAACATTACTGTGCAATTGCAATAATGTTCAATAAACAGTGCGTCAAAAGCTCTGTACCCACAATACATGTCAAATTGCCTTCATGATGTTGCCTCCTGAATGCATATGGTAAAATTATAGTTTAACAGATTTCTGCTACATCAAACTGCATGTGCTTTGTTTTTGAAAACCTGTTTAATTTTCAATTTTTGCTTTCAAATTTAAGCTTACATAAATATTACATGAGCTATTGCTTGTAACAAGAAAAAGTATAATATGTGATGATAAGACTGGGTTGTTATGGCAACATAAGAGGTGCTCTTTGGGGTTTTTGTTGTTCCTGTGTGCATGCAGAAAAGCTGTTGTTGGTCTCTGGATGAATCATTCTCACAATCTTTTTCTGAACAATTTTGCAATTGATTTCAGAACTCTTCTGATGTCCAAGTCAGGTCTTTTACTGGATTTGAAAGGCATTATATAGAATAAATAACCATTGTCACCGTAGCAGACTCTCGTCCAGTCTCTACCTCAGGCACTGTTTTTTTCAGTGGAATTTTAGTTTTATCGTGGTAGAAAATAGCATCTGCACTTTGAAACTGTATTTATTATTAATGCTCATCCCTACCACTCCGCCCTCATATGGTTGCTCAGTCCAAATAAGACAAAATGACATTTCTAATTTCCTTATCAGCTAATTGTACTCCAGTACATGGTCATTCTGTCAATTTTGGATCTAACTTGTAGGAAAGGTGCTGATTAGACCAAGCACAAGCTTTCTGTTTATTAATTGTGAATCTTTGGATTTTCAAAGAAAACTAGAGGGTCAGATCTCTGGCCTAAAGGGTCAGATCTCTGGGGCAGATTTTTACACAGTGTGGTGTGTGCCTGGACTGTGCTGCCACGGGTTGTGGTGGAGATAAATACGAAACTGACATTTAAGAGGCTTTTAGATAGGCACATGAATATGCAGGGATGGAGGGATACAGATCACAGGCAGATAGAGAAGATTAGTTTAATCTCACATCATGTTCGGCACTGACATTGTGGGTTGAAGGGCCTGTTCCTGTGTTGTACTGTTTCATGTTCCAGGCTGCTTAATGTTTATAGTAATGTTTCATTGTTGAATATTAGTCCTTTATGACTGTGGATTGAGATTACAAAAGAGATGCCACTAAGGTAATCCCCAGTGAAAAAACACGATTGGACAAGGTGTTTTTTAACATGCTTGTCTACCTCCAAATAGGCTTTTGCAGAAATACAAACACGAATCTCTGGTCTTTCTGACCAGGGATAGTGATGATAGAAGGAAATCACAGCATTGTAGGTGAGAGGAAATTATATTTTCTCCCCAATCACCTCATATTGAATTATGAATATGGTGTGGGGGATTTATTGGAAATTTATGCTAAACAGAAACATTCTTAGGGAAGGACCTCAGGAGATGTGTTGGTGGGGGGTTAAGTGAAGAAATGTTGGTGGAAGTGATTTTGTTTCCTCCTATATTTAGAGTGAGGTACTAAAGGAAAAAGCAAGGGATTGGGGGGGGGCAGAGAGAGCAGCAGATGGATTTAATGGAGCAGGGAAGGTTACATTGAGAGCTGGTGGAAGTATTCAAATTATCAAGGCATTGTGGTGTTGAGAGTAAATTGTAAAAGTTTATTTCCACAGGTGAATGAGCAAAAATGGAGAAAAAGTACTGAAACGGTAACTAAGGTTATTCAAAGAATATTGTCCTTGCAGGGCAATATAACAATGTTATTCAAGAAAGAAATTAGATTGAAAACTTGAATAGAAATGTTGATAGGTATTGGGGATAGTTTGAGAAAATGGCTCAATCGCAAAAAACTTTTACTGTGGGACCATCTGTCTGATTCATTGACTAGACCTTTTTATGAAAAAAACAGATGCCATTAACCTGGAATTATTTTCAAATTCAGCAACACTTTGTACACAAAAAGAAAGAATGAAAGATTTGCCTATATTTAGGGCTTGAACAATCTCAGGTTGTTCCAAAGTGCTTTATAACCATTTCTGTCCCTTATGATTGCCTGTAATGCACAAGAAAGGCTGATCAGTTGTGCTGGTGAATTTATTTTTATTCTGCTATCAGGAAGCAAGCATTGTAGTTTAGTCATATGGCATTTTTGCAAAATATGCAATACACTGCATTTTGTCCCCAATACTTTATTAATTTGACATTTTGTACCTTGGTAGATTTTATCACTTTCTGATTCTCCTTCCTGACAAAAGTTGTTTTGGGACTGTTTAAAGCAAATCTGCAAGTGACAAGGCTGAATCATTGAGTACACCAGATATAGCAAACATGTGGCTATCAAAGGCAGATGGTTATTCAAATTTAATATTAGTATGGCAGCTGTTTCCTGGCTTCAGAGCTCTGCTTCCTGCAGTGTTTTGTAAAGGTAATAATGGATACATTGCTTTGTTTCAGGACCTGGAGTCCATACAAAAGGTCCTGCTGAAGTAAAGGCAGACATGCATGAGGGTGTGTGGGGTTTCTAGGTTACTATCTTTTTAATCTAAATGGCGTATTTATTGTCCAGTTGCCCACAGTGTATCATTGTACACAAGATGAATCTTATGCATCATCAAAATATTTTTCCCATCCAAACTTACCTTTTTTTCCACGTTCAATTAATTGTGAACAATGTTACAACTATATTACAGTTTGTGTATAAATGGTCCTGTGTTCTCTCTCCACCTTCCCCATCGAACACAGAAATTCATAGAACATGAACAACGCAGAAACATACCCTTCGGCCCACAATGCCTATGCCGAACGGTGCCCTTTTAACTAATCTCCTCTGCCTGCATCTCCCTCTATTCCCAATATATTCATATGCCAATCTAAAAGCCTTGTTAACATACTTATCATATCTGCTTCAACCATCACCCCAGGCAACACGTTCCAGACACCCACCACTTTGTGCAAAAAAAAACGTGTTCCGCACATTTCCTTTACTTCCCCTCTCTGACCTTAAAGCTATGCCCACTCGGCTTTGACATTTACACGCATAGAAGAAGGTTTGGACTATCTATGGTTCTCATCATATCATATACTTATTAAAACTCTGATCTTGTTGTGTCTGTGTATATGTGTGTGTCTTTACATTTTTGTGAAAAAACTACGCGGTAACGATAACATTTTTACAAATTCCAGTTTACATTTTTCCCGTCAAGGCCGGGACACCTTATCTGAACATTTCATGCTTTATTTCTCGACATTACTGAAAATGTTAAAAAATATCAAGACTTTAATTGAAGCAATGCTTTTGAGGAGCCATGATGGTACCTCCGAAAAAGACGCCGCCGATGGGACAAAGATGAAGTCGGGGCCTGGACTGGAGACTGCGGAGGCCGAAATGACAGAGAAGAATCAGAAACCTCAGCTCCAAAAGGCAGCAAACACCCCACGGGTTATTCACACCCCCCGCCCGGGGTCATTCACTCTTCTTTCCCCCCCCCCCCCCGGGTTTTTTACACCACCCACACCGCCGAAGAAGACGCCGCCGATGTGACAAAGATTGAGTCGCGGCCTGCCCGGAGATGAAGTCGGGGCCTGGAGTGGAGACTGAGGCGGCCAAAATGACAGAGAAGAATCGGAAACCCCAGCTCCAAAAGGCAGCCAACACCCCCCTACCTCTCTACCCCTCCCCCTCCCTCTCTACCCCTCCCCCTCTACCCCCCTCCCCCTCTACCCCCTCCCCCACCCTCTTTACCCCCTCCCTCTATACCCCCCTCTCTGCCCCTCCTCCCTCTCTGCCCCTCCTCCCTCTCTACCCCCCTCCCTCTCTACCCCCCCTCCATCTCTAGGAAGTGGTGAGTATTGGGACCTATGGGTGAGTGGTGGAGCATTGCATTCGGGAACTAGCTCTCCCCTGTGATGCCGCGTGCCCCCCCCCCCCCACCCCTCAATCTCTACACCCTCCCTTTCCCTCTCTACCACCTCCCCCTCCCTCTCTACCCCCCTCACCCTCTCCCTCTCTAGCCGTGCCGGTGCAGTTGGGGGCTATGCATGAGTGGATAGGGCGGGGGATGGGGTAAAAGGAGCAAATGAATAATATTAATATAATATCAAGGGGGTGGTGATTACTGTGTATGACGCCGCAGGGTCTAGTAATTTTATAAAGTTCTGTTAGGTCTCCCCTCGGCCACCGACACTCCTAAGAAAATAATCCTTAAATTTCCCCCATCCCCCACTGAGTTGCACAAGTGACAATTGATTCTGTAATCTGGAGCAAATAAATAAACTGCTGGAAGAACTCACGGGGTGAGCAATACATGCACCCCGAAACATTGGCCATCCCTTTTCCTCCACAGATGCTGATCTTCCAGCAATTTATTTTAGTTCTTTTCGAGGGTGAACCCTCAAAACATCCTGCCCTGATGGTGTACCTGCCCATATTCTCAAACCCTGCACAAACCAACTAGCTGGAGCTTTCACTAATATCTTAAACCCCTTACTGCTGAGGTCCGAGGTACCCATCAGCTTTAAAAGGACATCCATAATACCAGTGCTCAAGAAGAACAAGGTAGCATGCCTGAATTACTGCACCGGTCCATTTTGATATCCATTTTGAGGAAGTGTGTCGAGTGGTTGGTTATGATGCAAATCAATTCCTGCTGGAATGGCAGAAGTGACCAGGACCCACTTCAATTCACCTATTGTCACTACAAATCGACAGCATAAGCGATATCGCTGGCTCACCACTCTACACTCTGCCACCTTGGACAACATGGACATTTACGTCAAGCTGTTTTTAATCTACAGCTCAACATTCAACAACACCGTTTAAACTCATCGTAAAATACTGAAATGAATCTCTGCTCCTCCCAGTGCAATTTGATCTGCTACTTCCTCATTTGCTCTTCTCAATCAAGTCAAGTCAAGAGAGTTTATTGTCATGTGTCCCAGATAGGACAATTAAATTCTTGCTTGCTGCAGCACAACAGAACATTGTAAGCATAAATACAGAACAGTTCAGTGTGTCTATATAGCATAGACCATATATATACACATAAATAAACAAATAAAGTGCAATAGGCTGTTGCAGTTCAGAGTTTGTTTGATGGCGAGTTTAATAGCCTGATGGCTGTCGGGAAGAAACTGTTCCTGAACCTGGATGTACCAGATTTCAGGCTCCTGTACCTTCTACCTGATGGCAGCGGAGAGATGAGTGTGTGGCCAGGATGGTGTGGGTCCTTGATGATGTTGGCAGCCTTTTTGAGACTGCGATAGATCCCTTTGATGGTGGGGAGGTCAGAGCCGATGATGGACTGGGGGTTGATTGGCAACACCACTGCCTCCTCACTGGCTCCAGGGACACCTCAGGGTTGCATGCTCACTCTGGTGTTGGACTCTCTCTGTACCCTTGGATTGTCCAGCTAGACATAGCCCCAACATCATCTTTAAATTTGCCGGCAGTACCATTGTTGTTGAATAAAGTACAAAGAAAGTTCACCAATGCCTCAACCTCCATTGACGTTTGTGGAGATTTGGCATGTCACCTAATACTTTATCAAACTTCTGCCAGTGGAGAGTGTACTGAATGCATCACTGCTTGATTCTGAAATTTGAACGCTCAAGTAGTCTTATATCTTCCCTCAGTTTTCTTTTAGCACAGGGAGTGTTGACATCTGCTGCTAAAACCAATGCTTCATTTTAAATCGACGCGTTTCTAATTTGATATGTAGTTTACAGCCAAAGTGTTAATTTTAATACTATGAAAACAATAGTTATTACATTTGCTTTGACAGTTTGCTACTTATGATGCAAATTTTTCATTACTGTTTTATTTGTATCTCTTGAAGATTGATCACCGACCTGATTGAGCTATTGTTTGTCTTTAATTTAACTCAGATCAGGAATATTATCAATTCACTTGCGTTATTACAAAACCTTGTTCTAAAGATATTAATCTTATGTGTGGTCACTGGATGATAAATGGCCAGAGTTATGCAGATCAGCTTCCTGATATTTGAACGCAATTGGGATATTTCATCCTTTTCATTGTGATTTTATCAATGTGGCTGGTAACATTATAAAGCCAGGCCCGAGACACGTCATAAAACCCTTGTTGGTAATTGGAAGTGGCAGTGTGCTGCTGTTTATTTGCCTCCCGGTGACTTGTACCCTATAAACCATGCTCAAATTGATCTGACATATAGTATTGGAGGAAATTAGCTTCTAACCACTGACTGCAAAATTCTCTCATCTTTTAAGCACCATGTGCCTTAATTCAAAAACATAGTTTCAGTGATTTGTTGCAGAAACAAACATCGGCGATTGTATTCCATCAAGGCGGCAGCAATTAGAACAGAGGTAAACTGATAATTGTAGAATGGTTTGTACACTTCAAGTGTTCTGATGCACAAGATTTTATTCAAGCCTGTTGGATGCAGGGTTGGAGGATGGATGAGTCACACTTTGATAATTTTGGATGTGTGCCTGTGTACTTGACAATTGAGCATTGAAATGAGATGATATTCAATGCACTGACAACATTACGTACTGCATTGAGGCCTACCGATGCTGTGTAATTTTATTGACAAAACTAAATTATTGATATCACATTAGTTCGGAGTTAAGTGCTTACTTGTACTCTGAAGAATTTCCTATATCAAAGTGGAAGGAACGGATTTAGTTTAACTTCGCTTTTAATGTTATCCCTATTTTGCTAGGGTAGTTTATACCCCAGCGGTATGAACATTGACTTCTCCAATTTCAGGAAGTCCTTGCTTCCTCCCTCCTTCCCCTCCCCTTCCCAGCTCTCCCACAGCCTACTGTCTCTGCCTCTTCCTTTCTTCTTCCCATCCCCCACCCCCACATCAGTCTGAAGAAGGGTCTCGACCCGAAACGTCACCTATTCCTTCTCATCTATTCCTTGCCTCGCCCACTGAGTTTCTCCAGCATTTTTGTCTACCTTCGATTTTTCCAGCATCTGCTGTTCTTTTATCAGTTCTTTTTCTATTTTTTTTCTATTCCTCTGCAATCAATGACATTCTCCAGATGTGTTTTCCCAAATAGGCAGCTATTGACCGATTTTGCTGCAATGTATATTGCAGCGTTTATCATGTTTAGATCCATGTATCCATAGATATACTAGTTGGAAATTAGGTTCTGGATCACCAAAACCATTCCTCAGATTCTGTACACCAGATGCGCAATCAGACTAATCTAACTCCTCTTTCCTTGAGAATTATGTAAAGTCAAATTTTGCACCAGTTAGACTAAAATAAATTACATGGTCCCTTCATCCATCAAGCCATCATAGAGTTTCTGAATGGTGGCTCCCTCCAATTTCTAAAGAAAGTCTGTTTAAAATTGCAACGATGACCTGGTAATTGCTGTTACCCAACCTTTCTCCCAGGGTGGAAATGTCACATACAAGAGGACATAGCATTAAGATTAGAGAGGGAAAGTTTATAGGTGATATGCATTGCAATTGTTTGTTACAGAGAGTGTTGGTTTCCTGGATTGCACTGCCAAGGTTGGTGACAGAAGCAGAAGTGTTCATGGTGTTCAAGAGATAGGCACTTGGATATGCAGAGAATGAAGGGATGTGGATCATGTCCATGCAGAGGAGATTGTTTGACACAGGCATTTTGGGCTAAAGGGCCTATTCCCTTGCTATGTTCGTGTTCTAACATGCTTTTTATTATCAAATGCCCCTGTTACTGAGTATATTTTAATTTTTGCTGCGCCTGTTAATCAGCCTTCCCTTTCTATAATCCACAAAGCAATAAATCACACCTTTTAAAATATATATATTGGGTTACCCAACTCTGCAAGAAGGCAAATGTACGAAATAAAATTAGCAATTCAACACCTTTTGGCATCTTTAAAACATGAAGACATAACAATAAGCTTTTATTGCAGAATCAAATCCAATGTGAAAAAGAGTAACCTCATGAAAGAAACCTCATGAAAGAATGTAAGAGTAAAGGAAACGTCAAATTGCAAAGAATAAGACATCCATTTTGTGAGATGTTTGAAATTTCTTTTATTTCCATTTACTTCAATATTTTTATCATTTGGGAGCATTTCAACCAAGCATATTATAACTCCCTGCAGTCATGGAATCTCTTGCGAGAGGCAAATTCCTCCGCTCTCAATCCCCAGACTACATTGTAAAATTCATCCATGGCGTAATCATCCCATTGAGCATGCAAACATTAACTGTTAAATTCCTTACCGTTTCAATTGATATTATTATTTTTAAAATTATTTTCCCAGCTGTCTTACCTATAAAATGTTTTAATACATTTTAAGGTGAGGATACTAATCAAATTGTGTGGTGTTGTTTAGAACCTAATGTCATCACGTCACAATATGAGAATGAAGTTGCAAAGCCAAAAGCAATTTGGAATAAATCTGCAAAGTTCCATGAATTGAACATGAGCCATTTTTTAACTATTATTAAAATAATATGCACAGCAAATAAACTTCCACTTGTGCTTGAATCTTTGTAGTCCTTTTTAAGAGATTTTCCCTAAACCATAAATACTCCTAAAAGCCCAACCAGGCAATTTTACTCTCAGATCAGAACCCGTAGGAAAGAAAAAGTGACATAAATCAATATTTTACATTTTCTTCGTTTTTGTAGGGCAGAATATCGTCGTTGCTGGAGATGAAGACTTAAAGGTGTCAGCGTTTAAGAGCTCTTGAGTGCGAGTGACATCAGTATTTCCAGTAATCTGTTTTCCTTAAAATGATCATACATGGTGGCTGGGATTTGCCATTTACCTGGCCCTGACATTATGGGCACAGCTTGATGCAACCTCTTGAGCACCCAACACATTTAACTCCTTCATTCAATTCCTATAATTGCTTCTTAGTCAAAATGTAGCAGCAATTTTTGATAATTGTAGGACATTTTTATTTCTTCACATGTCACAGATAATTCCTCATTTACCACAGCTTCATGAAACAGCACATTTTCTTTCACATTGTTGTAGGGTATAATGTTCCAGATCACTGAACCTTTCTAATTTTCCCTAATATAGATTCAAACTGTGTATTTTGGCTTCACATGGCACCTTTGTGTTTTGTATTTTGATTATAGTCTCTCGCATTCTTATCCGGTACTTGTGAACATACATTATATATTTTTCTGTTTGTACTTTTTATTTATACAGTATATAAATAAAAGGTCTGTAAAGTATTGATGCAGCAAAACCAATACATATATCTATCAGCTGGTTTTGTAATGGGATTTGAAATGTTAAATGTAACTAACTATCAATATTTTATGTGCCGCTATTTATAAATACACACACACACAATTACTCGTGAATGCATGTGCAAGCACTCACAACTCTCCAATTCATTTGCTGACATAGCTTGATGTAGGTCAAGTTTCAGTTTGCCAGGGCTAGTTGTCTCAGAGATGCCATTATTGCCTTGGTCCATGTGCAGACAAAGGAGCTAACTCCAGGCATAGGGGAGAAGTGACTGCTCTTGACATCAAGATAACATCTAGGTATTGCCTTGTGAGTCTCGCTTTTCGCTTACATCGGTTGTTTCGACAATAATCGACCGGACACCTGGGTTGGTTTAAACGTACGTTTATTCAGCAGGAGTCTTTACACAGGTTAGCAACCGAGCAAAGAGTCAAGCTCTAGACCTTCATTCGTAATGCCTTATATACTTTAATGCTACGGTTTATCACCTCCCATATTACCCAATCAAGCAACAGACACGTACGCAATGGTCAGGATAACAGGTACGTACATATAAGGAGATGTTATTTAGTGGAACACTACTAGAGCTAAGACAGGTTCATTCCTCAGCCTTCCGGGCGCGGCGGTTTGTATATTCCTCAGACTTCTGAGCGCGGCGGCTTGTACATTCCTCAACCTTGTCAGACGGGTGCGGGTAATACCCTAGTCGCTAATATGCAGTAACAGCAGGACAATGTGTATTTCTCCTGACCACAACTTCCTGAAACCTGCAGCTACATTTTCAACAACTTTGGTCAGCAGCCATTTTCTGTTTTATTCCAGTCCACCTGGCCAAACCATTTTACCTTCACGGAACAATCTTACAGCATTTATTCAAGATTTACATTCACAGCCTTTGCACACTCTCCCATACTTTCAGCATTACAGGGGTTACAATTGACCAAAAACAGCTCATCCAACTGCATAAATACTCAGGCTACAAGAGCAGTTCAGACCTGTAAGGCACTCGCTCAGAACCTTGACACCACGTACATCAGGAACTTAATGAAGCATTCAGCACTTACCTGAATACGCACAGCTCCAACAGCACGGATGAATATGAGACCACCCAAAGCCAAGAAGGCCACTTTTCAACTTCAATTCCTTCTCCATGTGTTCACTCCCTCTGTGAACCAAGCTGTAAAAATCTCTCCAGTTGTGTACCCAGTTTAGCATATCAGTACCTTTCAAATGCACAACCTCCATCACCAATAAAGACATGTCAAACAGGTTCATAGGATATTGTCATCTTGTTGCCCTCTTTTTTTTTTTTTTTTTGTTAGAAGTTAGTACAATAATGTGGTACCACAGTACCTAATACTTGTTGACATATTACATTTTATATACAACTTCTCATTTTTAATTTAATAATAAAACAGGAATAAGGAAGAAAATAATAGAAAAGGAGAGATTGACATAAAGTGGTGCGGGAAATAGAAAGATAGCCCGAAAGAAGAAAGAAGAAGTAGAAAGAGAAAGAGAAAGAGAAAGAGATGAAATAGAGAAAAGAAAAAAAAGGAGAAAGGAGATTGAAAGCGATATACCTATTTAATGTTCCTGGCCACCCGTCACCTGATTCTGAAACATTTTATTTCTATGGTTGTGTTGCACCATATGCTTGTAAGAAGTCGATAAAAGGAGACCAAATCAATAAGAATTGGTCTACTTTACCTGCTAGAAGGAGTCGCATTTCCTCAAGATATGCCGTTTCCGACATATTTGAAATCCACATTTTGAGCGTTGGTGTTGGCGCATTTTTCCAAAATTTAAGTGAGTTTTTTTGCCGTTATCAAACCATTGTGGCGGCTCCCAAGGGTCGTGCCATCATAGTGTCGAACCCCTCGGCACAGGAGTGGTTCAGTCCGGAGGCGGCCCTTAGCCGAGGCTTTAAAGGCAGGGGTTTGGGTGCCATCTTCCTCTCGTTTGGTCTTCCCTACAACTGGGAGGAACATAATAAAAAGTGCCTCTCAAAACACGACTTCGTGCTTCATTCTGAGACCCACGCACTACATTGGTGACCCCCGACGCTCCATTGGCGTCATGATGGAGAGAAGACAAAGTCCTACCTCCTCACAGGCTGGCCCGGCCCTGTCTCTGGACGCGGTCTCCATAAAACTGCCCAACTTCTGGACCACCCGGCCGCTCATCTGGTTCCAGCAGGCGGAGGCCCAGTTCAACCTGCGGGGCATCACGGTCGATGCCACCCGCTTCTATTACCTGGTGGGAGCCCTCGACCAGGATGCGGTTGAAGAGGTCACGGACTTCCTCGCAGACCCCCCGAACGATGATAAATACCTCGGCCTGAAAGAGCTCCTGCTCCAGATTTACGGACTGAGTAGGATGGAGCGGGCAGGTAGGATCCTGCATATGGGGGGCCTGGGCGACCGGCGGCCATCTACCCTCCTAAAGGAGATGGTGGCGCTACTAGACGGGCACACGTCGTGCCTGTTGTTCGAGTATACCTACCTGCATCTGCTGCCGGCCTACATTTGGTTGCAGCTCACCGACGTCTCGTTTGCCGACCTTCGGGCCCTCGGGAGGCGCGCCGACGCCCTGTGGATGGCGCGCCCTGATGACGTCAGCGCGCTGGGCGTCAGCAGAGACGGGGTCGCGCTGAGGTCGACGCGCCCTGATGACGTCAACGCGCTGGCCGTCAGCAGGCACGCCGATGACGTCACCCCAGCAGCTCCCGATTTCCTCCGGTGGGGCGGGGGAGCTGTGGAAGGAGTGACAGCTCCAGCCCGACGGCCCGCACGATCACCCCCAGCGGCAGTGAGGGGTACTGCACCTGCAGTCCAGCGTCAGCAAGCTGCAGGCACCACCAGCAGGAGCAGGCAAGCTCCAAGTAGCACCAACACGAGGCGCTGGTGCTACTACCATCAGCGCTGGGGTGCTGCAGCACGACAATGCCGCCAGCCGTGCACGTTCCCGGGAAACGCCTGGGCCGGCTGCCAATAATCCCCGCGGCGGCCGGCCAAATTCACCGCCTTTTCGCCTGGGATCGGCGCTCCGGGACCCGCTTCCTCGTGGAGACTGGAGCGGAGCTCAGCGTCCTGCCCCCTTCGCAGGCCGACATTCGTTCCGGTAAACAGGGGCCCGTCCTCACCGCGGCGAACGGCAGCCCCATCCGCACATATGGACTGCGCATGGTTCCCATCGTGCTCGGCTCCTGCCATTTCTCATGGAGCTTCACCATTGCCGACGTCTCCCAACCATTGCTCGGGGCCGATTTCCTCCGGGCGCATTCCCTCATGGTGGACGTCGGGCGGCAGCGTTTGGTCAACGCCACTACGATGGAGCCGATCACGTTGCGTGTGGATCAACCGGTGGGACGGCCACTGGCGTCCGTGGACTCCCGATTCGCACGGATCTTGGCTGCGTTCCCGGACATTCTCACTCCGCGGTTTCAATCAGCAACCCCCAGCCACGGGGTGTTGCATTATATCCCGACTACCGGCCCACCACTCCATGCACGAGCACGGCGACTGCCACCAGATAAACTGCGTCTGGCATGGCGGGAATTCCGCAGGATGGAGGTCTTGGGGATCGTCCGCCCTTCGAGCAGCCCTTGGGCGTCCCCACTCCACATGGTCCCCAAGTCAAGCGGGGGCTGGCGACCTTGTGGGGATTACCGACGGCTGAACGCTGCAACAACAGCTGATCGATACCCCGTACCCCACATCCAGGACTTCACGGCCCATTTGGCTGGGGCCACAATTTTTTCCAAAGTGGATCTGGTACGGGGTTATAATCAGATCCCGGTCCACCCGGATGACGTGCCGAAGACGGCGATCATCACGCCATTCGGGCTTTACGAGTTTACTCGGATGCCGTTCGGCCTCAAAAACGCTGCACAGGCCTTTCAGCGCCTCATGGACGGGGTTTGTCGCGGCCTCGATTTCGTGTTCGTGTACCTGGACGACATCCTGGTGGCCAGCCGCTCGCAACAGGAACACTGCGCTCACCTTCGGCAGCTCTGTCAGTGGCTCAGCGAGCATGGTTTGGTCATCAACCTGGACAAGTGCCGTTTTGGGGTGAACAAAATTGACTTCCTCGGCCACCGCGTGACTGCGCAAGGCGCGGTTCCCCTGCCTGACAGGGTCGACGCCATCCGTCGGTTTCCCCGCCCACGCACGGTGCGTGGCCTGCAGGAATTTGTCGGCATGGTGGCATTCTACCATCGTTTCGTGCCATCCGCGGCCCACATCATGCGGCCCCTGTATCAACTTCTGGCGGGTGGGCAGCACAAGAGCGTGGAGTGGACCCACGAGGCGGAGGCAGCTTTTGACGGTGCGAAGGAAGCCCTTGCTCGGGCCGTACTGCTGGTACACCCGCGGGGAGATGCCCCGACTGCTCTCACGGTGGACGCCTCGGAGTCGGCGGTTGGTGCTGTGCTGTAGCAGCTGACGGGCGGAGGTTGGCGGCCCCTGGCCTTCTTCAGTCGGCACCTCAACCGTGCGCAGACCAAGTACAGCGCGTTCGATCGTGAGCTCCTGGCTCTGTACCTGGCTGTGCGCCATTTTCGCTACTTCCTGGAGGGCCGCCCGTTCACCGCCTACACCGACCATAAGCCGCTCGCTTTCGCCCTGCAGAAGGTTTCCGATCCCTGGTCCGCACGACAGCAGCGGCAATTGGCCTACATATCGGAGTACACGACATCTATCTGCTACATCAAGG
This sequence comes from Amblyraja radiata, assembly GCF_010909765.2. Lineage (NCBI taxonomy): Eukaryota > Metazoa > Chordata > Chondrichthyes > Rajiformes > Rajidae > Amblyraja > Amblyraja radiata. The sequence goes on along the minus strand of NC_045970.1, from coordinate 30,458,259 downwards.
GGAAAGAGAACCGGGTGGCCGACGCATTGTCCCGGCCCGCTATCAACGCCGTGTTCGAGGTGGCGCCCGGAATGGACTATTCTGCTCTGGCGGCGGCACAGCTCACGGACGATGAGGTGCCCGCCTACCGGACTACCATCTCCGGCCTCCGCCTTGAGGATGTCCCTCTCGGTCCTGGGGGAGTGACAATCCTGTGCGATGTGTCGTCCGGTCAGCCGCGCCCCATCGTCCCTGCCACCTGGCGTGTGATCGAGGGTGTTCGAGGTGATCATCGGACTGTCTCACCCATCAATCCGGGCGACAACGGCACTAGTGGCCGCTCGTTTCATGTGGCACGGTCTGCACAAGCAGGTTGGCCATTGGGCTCGCACCTGCATTCCGTGCCAGACGGCAAAAATCCAGCGCCATGTCCGTGCGCCTCTCCAGGAGTTTGGTCTACCTCACCGGCGGTTCGACCATCTCCACATAGACATTGTAGGCCCTCTCCCGCCATCCCGGGGCATCACCCACCTTCTGACAATGGTGGACCGCTTCACACGGTGGCCGGAGGCCATTCCGTTGACCGATACTTCAACGGTTACGTGTGCTCGTGCGTTGTCCGCGCACTGGATTGCTCGCTTCGGGGCGCCGGCGCACATCTCCTCAGACCGGGGGCCACAGTTCACCTACGAGCTGTGGTCAGCCATGGCTCGCTTGCTGGGGGTGCGGCTACACCACACCACGGCTTACCACCCGCAAGCTAACGGTCTGGTGGAGAGATTCCACCGGCAGCTGAAGGCAGCACTGAAGGCACGACTCTCCGGCCCGGACTGGATGGACGAGTTGCCATGGGTCATGCTGGGCATCCGGACCGCTCCCAAAGAGGACTTGGCCTCATCATCGGCGGAGCTCGTTTACGGGTCGCCACTCACGGTGCCCGGGGAGTTCGTGCCGTCGGCGCCAGGGCAGCAGGGAACGCCCTCATCCACCCTAAAGCACCTTCGCGGGCAAGTTGGCAGGCTCGCACCCGTCCCGACGTCCCGTCATGGGACATTTCGCCCACACATGCCATCAGCCCTCAGGGACTGCCTGTACGTCTTCCTGCGCCGTGATGCCCACCGGACGCCACTCCAGAGGCCGTACGAGGGCCCGTTCCGAGTGCTGGAACACGGGCAGTCGACTTTTGTCCTGGACATGGGGGGCCGGCCGGAGGCAGTGTCGATCGACCGGTTGAAGCCGGCACACCTGGACATTGACCAGCCGGTGCTGGTTGCCCAACCTCGGCCTCGAGGGCGCCCCCCTTCACGGCTCCCTCCGCCTGTCACTCCACCTGTCCTCCCGCCGGTCCCTCGTCCTGTCCCTCCACCTATGCCTCCGCAAGCCCCACGAGCGGCTAACTTCCGCACGCGGGCAGGCCGGGTCGTTCGCCCGCGTTTCGTGCCTCTGATTCTGGGGGGGGTCCTGTGGCGGCTCCCAAGGGTCGTGCCATCATAGTGTCGAACCCCTCGGCACAGGAGTGGTTCAGTCCGGAGGCGGCCCTTAGCCGGAGGCTTTAAAGGCAGGGGTTTGGGTGCCAACTTCCTCTCGTTTGGTCTTCCCTACAACTGGGAGGAACATAATAAAAAGTGCCTCTCAAAACACGACTTCGTGCTTCATTCTGAGACCCACGCACTACACCATAACTAAGTAGAGATTTTTGAAACGTATTTAGCTTATTCCCATCTTCCATGCCCTCTTAAAATCATAAATATTCATATTGCCATTCCTTCACTGTAACTGGGTCGATATCATAGAGCTCAAATTAATACCCAAATTAATTGTGACAGTGCTTTCAATGGAAGGACTGCAGCGATTCAAGAAACTGGCTCTCCACCTTTTGTCAAGGGGGAGTTAAAAACGAGGAATAAATGGAATAGTACAGCACAGGACCAGGCCCTGACCCCTGCCCTTTATAATTATACTAGACTAAGTGGGACCCGATGGGTCCCAGTTACACGGGAGGCCTGGTCCCCTAACGCAACCCATTCCCCAACTCAGAGAAAACACGGAGAAGAGCCATGGGGGAGAGGGGGGCATCACCAGGGAAGGGGGAAGAAGTCAGCGAGGGGGAACAGAGGGGTAGTGGCTGGAATTGGCGGTGGGATGGGAACTCACAGTGGGCGCTGGGCGCTGGTTGTTCTCCTCCGCCGGGATCAGAGTCTCCGCTTTCTGTTTGGCAACATCGGCAACATCTCCGACTCCGGGCTGGGCTGGGTCTCCGACTCTGAGCTGGGTCCCCCACGCTGGGCTGGGCTGGGTCGGGTCGGGTCTCCGACGCCGGGCTGCTGCTTGGGGCTGGGCTGCTGCTTGGGGGCGGGGCTGCTGCTTGGGGCTGCGCTTTGCTGCTTTGGGTCCCTTCGAAAGTCCGGTTGAAAACCTCCGCCGGCAATCCTCAGCTCCAGTAAAGACGCAATGGCGCAGGAAGGGGCGGACAGTCCCGGGGAGTGACAGGGGAAGAGCCTAATCCTGACTGGCAGGAGAAAAGATCGATCTGCGCACGCGCGTATTTTTAGATTTTTAAATCTCGTTAACTTTTACGACATTCAACCGATCGGAATGAAACTTGGTGTATTTGCAGCTTAGGAGAACGGTGAGTGAACTGGCAAAAAATCGTAGCGCTATCGCGAACTGTTTTTCCGCAAATAGAAAGACTGCCAAACCGGAAGATAACATGATCAGAGTTTTAGTAATGTATAGATAATCTATCAGGTCGTCCCTCAGCATCTGATGCTCCAGAGAAAAGAATCTTAGTTTGTCCAACAACTTCTTATAGCTAAGATTCTCTTACCAAGGCAGCATTCTGATAAACCTCAAATGCACCCTCTCCAAAGCCTTCACATCCTACTGTAATGTGGTGACAAGTACTGCAATATTCCATGACCTAACCAAAGTCTTATAAAGCTGCACCATGACTTGTCAATATTAATACAGTGGCTGATCAGGAAGGCAAGTATGCTGCATGTCGCCTATACCATCCTGTCAACTTGCATTGCCACGTTTAGACAACTCTAGCTTAGACCTCATGATCCCTCGATACATCAGGACACTAAGGGTCCTGCCATTTATTGTTTACTTTCCTCTGACATTTGACCTCCCTAAGTGCAACACCATACACTGTCCGGATTAAGCTCCACCTGCCAATTCTCTTCCCGGATTTCTAATTGATCTATATCCTTTGACCAACTTTCTGCATTATCTGCAGCTTTGCCAATTTTTGTGTCATCTGCCAACTTACTAATCAGCCCACCTACATTTTTGTCCAAATCATTTCTATATATCCATAAACAATAGAGGTTCCAGCACTGATTGCTGTTTGACACCACTGTTTAACTTCAATGAGAACGCCACTACCCTCTGTCTTCAATGACCAAGCCAATTCTGAATCCAGTCTAGAACGTCTCCGTAGCTCCCATGTGTCATCACCTTCTGGATCAGCTTACCACGAGGGACCTTATCGAATGCTTTACATGTAGATCACCATTTTTTTTTTAAACTCCACTACATAAAGCCTTCCTATTGCATCCCACATCCGGAAAATGAATTCAAAAAGGAAGTCTGCAAAGTGTGGACAATATTATTAACATTTCAAGCTAACCTATTTGCTGTAAAAAATACCCCCTTCCTGGGAGAATTGTAAATCCACAGCCATCTTTTTCTCCCTCAACCACTTATTTGTTATGGCTGTGCCTGCTGATTCCTAACAATCTTGTCACAATTTTACAAAAACATAAGACGATTTGAGAATTAGAAATTTGTGTACAGTAATTTAGAAATTTAATTGTGCATTGATTAACATTGAAATGTTAAATGTAACTAAATCAATATTTTACATGCCCCTATTTATAAACACACTTTGGATATTTTTATGCAGTCATGTTTTAGAGGTCTCACAAAATTGAATGTAAAAATGAATATTATCAGTGAGTTCTGTAACATTTATGGAACATAAAGTGGCCATGTAGCATCTGTGTCTAAAAATGCATTCATTTTTACTTTCAATCCCTCTCACAAATTGTGCCCTGTTGAAACAGAATATACCAAGAATTCTGATGAAAAATGAACTTTCTGTATCTCCACATCAGCATTCAGAATCAGTCCTGGTCTGTGATCAAGAGCTCTGTCTCAGTGCTATGGCCAGGAGTGCTTGTTAAGGTCCAATTCCAAGATGAAAGGTATGATTAGCTTATGGTGTGTTTGCTCTTCAGGCCTGCCAAAGGTTATTGCTTCCCGTAATTGTGCCTGCTGCATGTCATGATGTGTTCACCATATCAGCTAATCATTGGCGTTTAATTACCTTATTGTATCTCCATGCTTGTAGTAATCTTAGAGCAATGGTGTTGATCTGCACTGAAATAGAACTGATTTTAAAATTCGGTGCACTTATTTTACCACATTTTTTAAAAACTCTCCATTTAAACACAATATGATCTAGTTAGAATGGAGCTTTGGATTTCAAAGAGGATGAGATTGTACTCATTCCTGTAAGATGTATTTATTAATTTTCTGGCATCTCTGATGTGACGCTCTCTTATCAATCTTAAAAAGATGGTGGAAATCTGCCAGCTTAAATTGCTGCTCACCTGCAGATGTAGGGTCTTTCAGTGTCTGAAGATTGAGTTTCAGGAATTAAACCCAGTGATCTTGAAGGAACGGTGGTGATACATTTCCAAGTCAAGATGATGTATAAAGACACGAAGAACTGCAGATTCAGGTTTTCATAATACGACGCAAAGTACTGAGGTAACTCAGCGGGTGAGGCAGCATCTCTGGAGAACATGGAAAGGCAATTTCAGGTCTGGACCAAATACAGCCCTCCCTTCACCCTTTTCCCCTCGCTGTTCCCTGTTCCCCGTCTGAATTCACACCCATTTCTCCTCTTCCACTCTCCCCTTCCCTTCCACATATATTCCTTCCTGGCTTCATAATTCTTACCTCTTCTATCCTTCCTCAGACTCGTCCTGATCCAAAACGTCACTGATCCTTGGTCTCTATGGATGCTGCATGACCCACTGAGTTACTTCAAAACTTTGTGTCTTTTCTTGTGAAATTTATTTGTGCTGAAACTGATTCTGAAGCATAATGAAGTTACTATCATTTTTAATTTGCCCAATGTATGCTGCCGTTGAGCACTTCACTCCAAAATCAAACCCCAGTGGGGGTGTAATGCTGCTGAGACCCAGGCAACAGCCAGCACAAAATAGCAAGTGCTTTTTACCATGTACAGATAATATGGTCCAAACAAATGAAGCCTTGGAAAAGAAGATGGAAAGGTGTGCACATTTGAACAATATTCTAGTCTTTTACTGTACAGGTGTCATTCCAGATGGCCCTTTTACTGTCCACCCTATTCTTTTTATCCTGTCATTTTGTTGAATTTAGACTTTATGCTGTAGTATCCCTTTTCTTCAACCTCCAACTGTTGATCATTCATAATATTGTCAAGGAAATGTAGTTCACTTCAAACTTGTCATCATAGTCTTCCCTCGGGCAAAGTTATGCTATAAGACTGAGATTATCAGCAACTAATTAGTCACGGATGACCTGAGTGGGTTACACTTTGGCTTTACTTTGCTCTCCAGTTGGAGAAGTTATATGCCAGCTCAATCTCACTGTTTTGGCAGCTTGAAGAGTGGCCAGGAACTTTACCAATGGAATGCGATTACATGGGTTGAATTCCGATTATCGGACAGGCCTCACGAAGAGCTGCTTGCTGATGCATCATTAGAAGATTTTCAAATCAGACGTCATGATCCATTGCACTTGTATGTAAAATGAGCTTCGGTTGCTGCACACACAAATTATGGAATACCATGTTCATTTGTTTGAATCCAAAACTGCTTTGTGTCAGAGGAGGAGGAGCTAGTTTTTAGTGAGTCCTGTTTTTTGTTTGTAGGGGATATGGACTTTTTAATGTGGGGGGTAGGTGTAAACTTTATTCCTAGGTCCCTACCTGGTCGGTGTGGCAGCTTTTTCTCCGGGCTGCCCGTCGACCCGTCCTCGTGGCCTACCAGCGGGCTTGGAGCGCCGTTTCCTGGCGGGGACCGCCCAGCACCTCGGCCTCAGTGGCGGCACAGCGCTGGAGCGCTATCGCGGAACGGAGTGGAGCGGGCGATGCCTTGCCTGGGTCACCGTGCTGGAGCTCTGGTGAGCTGGACCGCCGAGAGCAACATCTCCGGGCTGCGGGTCTGCGGAGCGGAGAGGCGGCAGTGCAGAGAGGCGGCAGTGCGGAGAGGTGGCGCCGACTTTAAATTCGGGAGCCTGGGAGCTCCAAACCGGCGCGGCCTTGTCGGCTTCGGCAGCCGCGGTCTCCAACCAGGAAGCGGCCGTTCCAGGTGGCCCAGCCGCCGAGAGGACTCTCCCGAAGCCGGGGCAAGACCACCAGGCCAATAACATCGGGCCTCCGTAGAGGCAATTGCGGTGGCCTCAATAGGCCTGACTTTGGGGTGAACTTGGGGTGGGGACTGGACATTGTGCCTTCCCCCACAGTGGTATCCACTGTGGGGGGATGATTTTTTTGTCTATTGTAATCCTGTAAGTCTATGTCCAAGATGGCTGCCGTGAAGAGAGAGTGGACGCTGCGCGCTTGGCTGCCGCTGCTCTCTCTTCACATTGTGTTTTTTGATTTTCTGTTTTTGGATTGAATTCTGTTTTTAATTTGTATCTCTGTGATGTCTTTATTACTTATTTTATTCTGATTATATGTTTTTATTCCTATTAATCTATGTAAGGTGTTCTTGAGATGTCTGAAAGGCGCCCATTAAATAAAATTTATTATTATTATTATTATTAGTTCAAACCGATGCCCTTTTAACCTGCTCCATTAACTGTACATCAGCAGTCAATCATTAAAACATTGCTGGGAATGTAATTATTCACTGAATCATTCCCATCCATGAGCTAATATTCCTTTAAAGATCATCAGTCCCTTTTAGTACTTCCATGTTCCTGTTTTTTAATAAATTTTGCACATTACTTTGTGCAAACGACTGCTTTGTAATATTAAGAAAATCCTTAAAAGGATTCCCAAAGCCTGTAAGAGTGACCTATTGGTAAATATTGTCAAGCATTGAATTTAATGGCTATACGCTTCTAATTTCCTACATCTCAACAGAGATCACTCTTCAAAATTTCCTACAAAGGGGTTTGGGACATCCTGAAAGGATCGTGAGTGGCATTCTATACCTAAAGGTCTTGGTTTTAATTATGCTCCTTGCAGCAGTGAAACTATCTGTTCAGACCATGATGTCTATCCATTCATAACAATATCACAGCTGAACCAGCAGTTATTAATCATTCTTTGTCTTTTTATAATTCTGATGATGATGGGGTGGTTCTGTCAGTACCATCACTTTTTTTTTTGCTATGAAGAGAAAATGCTGTATAGGCCTCGGCAAAATACCAGGTTGTGTGCCAAGATGCTTGCAATGGGGTTATGCAACAGGAAGTGTGCTGTTGGTTCCCACATGCTGTGAGGTGGTGAGAAATAAATTGCATAGGTTTTGTGTCTCCCTTCTGCTTATTGCATCAGTCCTCTCTTACACTGGTTATTTTCAAGTCAGACTTGACTTCTGACTTGATTCCAGCAGTGTTTTTTGTTGTAAATTGTCAGTGTGATTTTGATCTTTTAAGATGTTGGCACAGTCCAGAATAATGCACCAAACAGCCTCCTATCACGATGCTATATGCATTGGACAATTAATTTTTAGTAATTGGACGGGACCTCTTAGTTATTAGAAATTTAATTTTAAAATAGAGTGTCTCAGTTGCATGGTAATATCTGGAACATATAAAAAAGTGACATGAAAAAAATATTTTGAATAGAGCACCTTTCCCAGCTCCTACAATATCAGTAATGCTGAGTGGTATGGCTGTAGGATTGCTGCTTTTTCTTTATTGAAGTAGTGGGTTTTTTTAAATTGGGCCTATGATATCTTTTTCAGGAAATTCCAAAGCACTTTTTTCCACAACAATTAGACACTGTTGTAATTTAGTTTTGGCATGATTGTCAGTTATAGACTAATCATTGCTTCTAATTTAAGAACATGCTTGAAGTTATTTGTTCAATCTGTGGTCAATCTGATCTCACTATCTCATCAAACCCTTTTCTGTGCTTCTTTACAAGCCCATCAAGGTATAATTAGTGCAATTTTTATTAAAATCAAAAAGGTTTGTGCATTGGTTTAAATCTTTCCTTATTTCCAGTTGAATTTGGACAAGCAAAATAGGAAATCCGAAATTAAGAAAATCGAGAGATGCAAAAAATACTTAATCAGATGGTTCTGGTGAAAAGGCATTGGACTTGGAAAGCTAGGTCTGTTTCATTCTGCACTGCTGCTTACTCACCTGCTGAGTATTCAAACATCCTCTGTGAATTCATTTTCCCATACATTTAAAAACACTGTTGGTTGCCCATTATTACAGTTTTATAGTCTACATCTTGTCTTAATAAGATTGATATCCTATATAGAACAAAACAAGGTGCAAAATTTAACACCTATTTATTAGTACAGGTGCACAACCTTTTATCCGAAAGCCTTGGGACCAGACACTTTTCGTAATTCGGAATTTGTCGGCCTTCGGAATGGAAAAATGTTAGCGTAGATTTTAATGGCTGGCTCAGTGGTAGAGTGCTCGGCTCATATCCGCAAGGTCGCAAGTTTGCGCCTTGATCCCGGCAGTTCCTCGGTCGCGAGTTTGAGTCTTCAATGTAGTTTTTTCTTGCAGAATAAATGTCTGTATGAAATGTAGTGTGTTGAATGAATTCCTGAATTTGTAAATGTGACCGCAGCATTGAATCACCTCTCGCACTCATGTCACCCTAGCGGGGCTACATGCCCTTAGGCGGCCTAAAGCGACATTTTCACACTCTTATATCCGTGTGCAGCAGAGGCGACGTGCGTTTGGTGCCAAACGTGAGCTTTGGCGTGCCATGTTTAGCGCCAAACGTGAGCTTTGGTGAGCTTTGGTGTGCAGACGACATCCTGGAAAAAATGTCCGGTTTCTTCCAGGTAGGCGATATACCCTCCCGGGCAATATACCCTCCACTTCTCTTTTATGAAGGGGATTTAGTTCCCCTTTCTTCCAGGACCGACCGGAGGTTCCGCTGTCACCTCTGCGGGCCACCCTTGGTGAACGCTCACTCAACTTTGTCTTGGGATTCCTACTCTCCCGCGCAATGTACCCTCACCTTCTCTTTTATGAATGGGGATTTAGTTCCCCTTTCTTCGAGGACCGACCGGAGGTTCCGCTGTCACCTCTGCAGGCCGCCCTCGGTGAACGTCCTGTCTCCCTGTCCCTGGGATAGTAGGGGGCAATCAAACAGCACAATACCCCCCTCCCC